>NC_031498.1:27158674-27174949 GCF_000237925.1 Schistosoma mansoni | reverse complement strand
AAAGTGAGAATAAGCATGGGGGAAACTGATATGGATAATGTTAATGCTTATCAATAACATTATTTATTATTAGATGGATGAACAGGGAAATTGATTGATTTCTCCGCCAAAAAAATAAACAGAAAGAAAAAAAGAGAAAAAACACATTCTAGACTATCTCTTCAAATTTTTCATTATATGGATCCAATGTTTCTGAAGATTTTTGAGTATTATATGACTGAAGTTAATTCAATGAGTTGAAAGCGGATGTAGTGCTATACGGAGAAGAAATTATGATAGTATGACATGAAATTTACTAATATAACTGATACTCATTGAATTATGAGAAGGGGTTTTATGGAGTTTAGTATTTTCATAGTTGAAAGCATGAGTCAATTGAAGATAGACCACCAGGGAAAACCTGGAAGCCCTGGTGGTCTAGCTTCAATTGACTCATGCTTTCAACTATGAAAATACTAAACTCCATAAAACCCCTTCTCATAATTCAATGAGTATCAGTTATATTAGTAAATTTCATGTCATACTATCATAATTTCTTCTCCGTATAGCACTACATCCATTTGAATATATACCGAAAATGTACACATGTACAGTCATGAACAAATGTATACAAAGGAATATCTACAATCCTTCAAGATCTTTTCAACTACTTTTATTTTTAGTAATATTTAAGGGATAATTGACATGGTACTTGAACCTTTAGTTATAAAATAAAGATGAAAAAGGATACTCATTATATTTTTAATAGATACAAGTAGATTAGTATAGTTTTTAAGAATGCTGTTTTGATTTGAATATATATATATGTGTATGTGCGTACATTAGTGAATGTGTATGAGTGTTTGTCCATTAAATCATTTATCCAAGTTATACTATTCATACTATAGACATTCTATGTCTTGACATTTGAGATAATTGAAGGTAATAGTCATAATAATGAAGATGTTATGAATGGTAATGATAGGTTCTTCTTCTTCTTCTTATCATTGTCCAATATTTCAATAATACAATCAATTATATCTTTCCTTAAACCTAATCATTAATGTAATTTATGTTAATTATCAAATAATGAAAGGATAATGATGTACTCATGTTGATTATTTAGGATTTTAAGCGTCAGTTAATAACTTAAGTATTAATTATAATTAACTAGAAGTGCAAGTCAGCAAATATTTATTAATATGTTAAATTAGAAACTGGTGGCAAATTATAACCAAAGATGGATAGTGGCTAGCAGTGGAGTCTAAGATGTGAACGAACCTGACTTGGTTCGAGTCCAGGAGTGAAAATCGAATCTGGGATGCTGATACATCCAGCTGACGAGTTCCAAATATGAGAAAATGTGGGTTCCGGCTTCTACTGCTAGCCACCATCCATCTTTGCTTATAAAGCTTGTGACTTAAAGCAATGTCGAGGCAATCCGTACACGGTGCACATATGTCACTAAGAGACTGATCAACTGGTCAACTCATCAACTCCAGGTACGACTAGATGGATTTATCGTTCCACATTAAAACATTTTAGCAGCGTGCGTTAGTCGATCTACACAAAATATAATCAATGAATATGTGATCTTTCTTATGATTCCAATCCGTGGTGAGAACAAAAAAAGTCTTCATTTACTGATCAGTTTCTGAATTGCTTCGAGATTGATTTCGAAAAGTCGTTATATGAAGCTGTTATCTTGAGAATCCAACGAGTGTAAAATGATGCTAATACAAACAGTTGACAGTAAATCATCAGTTTTTTGATACCGGTGTTGGCCCTATGCTTAAAGTAATCGAAGGTATATATATAAGTGAAATTTGACCCTTGAGTAGAATAGATTGATGGAACGAAGTTTTTATTAGTTCTCAAACTGGTGACATTTAGTAACTGAATTCATCTCCAAATATCCGATTAATTAGGTCAGTAGGAAATAAATTAGCAAAGAATTGATAAGTAAATTTGTTTTTATTGAAATACAAATAGCATATTAATGATACGTATAGTTACAACACTATAGGATATAGTTGAAGTAGGGGAGGATTCCATTTCGATGGCTGCTAACAATCATCATTTACCAGTTGATTTTTATTCACAATAAATGTAGGATAAAAGGATATTTATTTATTTTAAAAAAATATTAGTGTGAGATGAACAATGTAAATTCGAGAACGTAGTTTTATATAAATCCATATATCAAACTGCAACTGGGACATAACGTGTAAAGTAATGATTTTAAGGTGAACGTACTTAATTCATAACTATCGAGTCATAAGTTAAAATTCGGTTTTACATGCTTTGATTTAAACCGTTAGATTTTCTGGAGTTCTAGTAAGAAGCTGTGATGAGTGTCGCCTGATGCGTGTCAGCTGTTAGACAGGTATCCACCTCAGACAATGGATGAATGGTTGAGCAAGATCATGGATAGATTGAAGTTATACATCAACACCATCGGATGCCGGGTCGTTAGTCTAGATGTTAAGCGTTCGCTCACGAGATTCAAGGTCTTGGGTTCGAGTTCCGCGTGAGGAATCGTGGATGCGCACTACTGAGAAGTCCCACACTTGGATGAAACGGTCGTCAAATACTTCCAGGATTTCCATGTTGGTCTAGTTTCAAATGACTCATGAACTCAACTATTAAATTATCTTTTCTTATCAAGTTCTACAGTCATCAGTTCATGGTATTGTGTCAAAAACCACTTGTTCGTTTCTACACAAGGACAGATTTAAAAAAATATGGAATATAAATATTGTAATGATCAATGTAAAATGTGATATGTTGAGTAATAGCTTGATCACTTGTAGTTGCAAATGATTTCTGAAATTGATCTCGATGAATTCTGTAGATTTACATCTCTAGTTAAATAGAATATCTTTGGAATAGTTTATAGTGAATCATTGTTTTCAAAATAATACTCTTTCAAGTGATGTAAGACTGTGCCGCTTAATATCTTCAAACATTCTACACATTATTACGATACTGACGTACTGAAAACCGGAAATTCAGTCTTCATGATGCCAAATTAATAACTCATTGGTATTTTATTCATTGGGAAATTGGAAGATTATGGGTTGTGGGTATGAGCTATTGAATAGTTTTAAACGAGATCCAAGGATATGCTAAATGTCTTGTCCATAATTAAATGCAAGTTCAAATTAAGCAGTTTTAAGCTGACCGGTCATCTTTACCATATTTCTTTATAAATCTATTGTAGCTAGAAATTTGATTAATCATTTGAAAGAAACGGTTGTATGCAAAATAGATTTGATCATATTCTTCTGACTTTCTTATGACAACCATGCTTGAAGAGTCTAAAATTTACTTTCTGGGGGGGCATTAATATATCGATATTCAAACTTATTTTATAGGATGTTTTGAAGGGACTTTGATAATTGTCTTGAATTGCACTTCTTAAATGAGATGTCAGTCAACACAGAATCAGCCCCAAACGTGCTGAATTGTTTCGTTAACAGATTTATTTGAACATAGCGTGCTAATCCATTATTTGGTATCTATATTGATCGATTAAAGAGTATCTATCAACCTCTAGTTCCCCTTATGGATGATTGAATTCTGTTGACCAACTGTCGACGTGTCCATTTGTCTAAGAGACTTGACGATGCCTGAATCATGTGTTGATGTTAGGTGAGTGAAGGCCGTCGTCAGAAAGCCATAAATGACACAAGATGTATGTTATTTGGGATATAAGTAGTTTTAAAATAGCTTATGTCCCTTGGTGGACCTGAACTAGTTTCAAAGACTCTATCACCGATATGTTTTGGTCATATCTGATCTTATTTATATGGTATTTGGTTGTGGCGCTGCGTGACGAACGTTTGAGGCGCATTGTGGGCATTGATCCCCTCAAGAGTGGAGATAGACTTTGTTAATATGTACCAAGTAGCGCAAAATCTGGGTTCAAGGCTACCTGTAGATTATGTCCAATCACTTGAGAATGTTAAGTAGCTGCGTACGATTGATTGCTTGATTTAGAGAGCAACTTGTTTGAAAGTGAATAAATTCATAGTAACAGAATAGTATTTGATTATATTTCCCTATTTAAACTAAGTATTTTAAAGTTTAGAGTCTTTTTACATTCGCTTATTTTATTTGTTATGAAAAAACAAAACTTAAGAACATCTACTTCTCGCATGAAGTTCGATTAAGGTATATGTAAAGTGTTTAATTCTCATATGGTAGGCAGTTTGTGATCCGTAGTGAATAAATCTGGAATAGATTTTTGTATTATGGAAACAAGATATATTGAGATTCAGTTGGTTGGTACTACTGTTTGACGATAATATATGGTGATGGAATAATATAACTGACTTTGAGATAAGCTAAATTTTTAGAAGCTTTACTTGAATATTTTGTATACATTTGTAAAATAACAATTATTTCTTATAATTGAGACCATAAACCGACCAATAGTAGATCATCATTGATAACCTTGAGGGATTGAATCTCCGTTCTGTCCTAGTATAGGACCCCCTAACAATACACATCCATGATCCCACACACTAGACTCAAACCCAAGACCTTCAGTCTGGTGTGCGAACACTTAACAACGAGTTCAGTGATCCGGCATCTAACGATGTTAATATCTAACTTCAACAAATTCACAATATTATGCGACTATCTTTTATTTTCAATGATGGTCTAACATTACTAAAAACTCAAAATCTCCATAACCCCATACTGATAAACAGATCTATTCAGATCACCTAGTTGTATGGTGTTAACATCTACATTGAAGGAAATCTTGTTTTTGGTCAACTATTTAAGATGTTAAACTTTTTTATTTAACTGATTTTATATAAATACACAGACATAGTGTTTATTAAGATAGCATATCTGTAATATTCATAGAACTGATACTGCTCCACAGAAACTAATCTACACGTTTAATTCAGAATATAAGTTAAGTAATTGTGTGGAAGATAATCTAGGGATTCTCATTTTTCATAAATCGAGTTGTTGACATTTCTGGAATAACTTTGTGATAACATCTCTTAAACAACAGAGAAGTATGTTCAACTTTCCTTATTGAACATTTAAACTGTCTTTTAGTTTATGAAATTAAACATTTCTTATTTCTACACATGGAACCAAACAAAAATAGGGAAGATGTACGTATATAAAGTAATCTTATCAATAATATCTAAAAAAAGTTATGATAATTAGTATTAATGAAGTTGCAAATAAATTACTTATCCTGAACTCATACGACGGACTACTGTGCAGAATCGTGCATGGACGACAGCTGAAAGATGAATTTCCAGTAAGGACCGGAGTCAGATAAGGTTGTCTACCTCCTCCTTTCCTCTTTCTTCTAGTGATTGACTGGATTGTGAAAACCTCGAAATCTGAGGGGAAACACGGAATACAATTGACATCTCACAATCAATTAGATGATTTGGACTTCGCAGATGACCTGACCCTCCTATCTCAAACACACGAACAAATACAGACGAATACAACAAATGTAGCAGTAGCCTCTGCATCAATAGGCCTCAAAATACACAAAGGAAAAAGCGAAATTCTCAAATACAACACAGAGAACACCAACCCAGTCACACTTGTTGGAGAAACTCTGGAAGAGGTGGAAACATTCACGTACCTGGAATGCATCACTGATAAACAAAGAAGATCGGATGCAGATGTAAAGGCGAGGATTGGCGAAGCAAGGAACACATTCCTACAATTGAAGAACATATGGAAATAAATTCAAAGTGAGAATCTTCAATACGAACGTCAAGACAGTTAGTCCTACTGTATGGAGCTGAAACGTGGAGAACCACTACATCCATCGTCAAGAAATTACAAGTATTTATAAACAGTTGTCTACCGAAAATACTCAACATTCACTGGCCGGATACTATTAACATCAGTGTTTTATGGGAGAGGACAATTAGGAAAAGACGTTGAAAGTGGATAGTACACTCACTGAGAAAATCACCAAACTAAATCAAGAGGCAATCGCTGACTTGGAATCCGGAAGGGAAGTGGAAAAGAGGAAGGCCAAAAAACACATTGTTTCGGGAATTGGAAGCAGACATGAAAAGGATAAATAACAACTGCAAACAACTGAAAACGATTGTCCAGAACAGTGTTGTATGAAAAATGGATTATACTCCTCCACGAGGGGTAACAGGCATAAGTAAGTAACTAAGTAAATAAATAAATTACTTACATATTCAATAATTTTTATTAAGTTGTTAAATATTCAGACTGAGAATTTTTCTCTATTTCACTTTGTACATTGTCATTCATTGATATCATTTGTACATTATGTTTTTCATTTAAATTATGTAATTTTAATTTTGGTGATATAGTTTTATAATATGAAATTGGTTCATTACATAATTGATTGATATCTAAGGTATTAATATTATTATTATTATTATTACTATTATCATTTATTGGTTGTATCATAAAAGATCCATTGAATTGTTCATTACTTGACTGATTAGTATTACATAATGTAGGTGTTAGACAACATTTACATGATGTAATTGTTTGTAATGGTGTATAATCTGTTACATATGATCTATTCAATGAATTATTTGTACTTGTTATAATAGGTAATAATTTATATTGTTTACAATGATGATAATAATTATTATTATGATTATTATTTTCATTATTTATTATATTTTGTGTATATAAATTATCATTTAATAAATTTATTGATTTTATTGTATGATCATAATTTAAATTAATTGGTGAATAATTATATTTCTGAGGGGAATATATTGATTGAATATTATTGATTATTTCTTTTTTATCATTATTATTATTATTAATATTACTACTATTATTACTATTATTATTATTATTACGTAATTGTTTACAATTCGATTTCTTACAACATAATAAATGATTACATTGTATTTTATCAAATGTATTTGGTTGTATTATTGTATTGAAAGACCAATGTCTAGCAAATATAATTAAACATAATGTAGCTAATAATATTAATAATATTAAACCTAATGAAAGGATTAATATTGTATCATTTGTTAAATAATAAGTGAATTGTTTTGTTGATTTATATAATCTAGATGATGATAATGATAATAAAGGATTAGAGTAGTTCCGTAGGTTTTTATTTGAATAATAAGTAGTATAATCATTAGTAGTATCATCAAAATATTGTGAATTTATATAATTATCATTTAAATATAAATTATAATAATTATAATTATTATTTAATAAATTATTGATTTTATTATTATTATTATATTGATTAGATATAAATGGTATTGATTCAATTTTAACAATAAATCGAATAGATGCATTACGTGGATTAATTATATTATCATATACAATAATATTAAATATATAATAACCTGTATCATTATATTGTATATCTCTATTTAAATAAATAATACCTAAATTACGATCAATATTTAAAAAATTATTGATTTTTGATTGATTAATGAAATTGATTTCATTGATTTTTATATTATTATTTAATTGATTTATATTGATATTCGATATATTTAATTGTTCTAATATAAATATAAATGAATTTGATATAGAATCTTTATCATTAACATTCACTGTCATTAATTGATAATATTTTTTTTGTAAATTTGTTATAATAAATAATTTATCAGATTGTTTAGGAAATATTATCATTGGATCATTATCATTTTCATCTTCAATTGTAATTAATATAGTTGTACTAGTTGTATAATCATTTAAATTTTTCATTGATAATTGATTATGATGATGATTATAAGTAGTAGTAGTAGTTGTAGGTAGTAAATCAGTAGCATATATTTCAAATTCATAGGTAGATCTCTCTTCATAATCAAGTATTTTTGTTGTATTAATATAATATATGATGATTGGTAGATCATTGAATTCATTGGTTATATTATATTGATTTATTGATGATGATATTGCTGATGATGATGATGATGATGATGAAGAGATATTAGATTTCCATAATTGAAATGGTAATTGTTCTTCTTTTTCTTTTCCTTTTTCTTTTACTTCTTTTTGTTGTTTTTTTCTTTTAATCATTACTTGTAATTGATTATAATCACCATCTAAATCAGTAATTAATAATTGTCCAATTGGTGTACCAATAGGTAAATTTTCTTTAATTTTAAAATGATAAAAATTTTGTTGAAATAATGGTCTATTATCATTTTCATTAATAATATTAATTAATAATAATAAATTTGATTTTAATATTGGTTTACCATAATCATTAATTTCAATGAATAATTGAATTTGATTAATAGGGGGATAAAATAATTCACGATCAATTGGTTTATTGATTATTAAATTACATGTGATTGGATCAATAAAAAAATATTCATTAATATTGATTAATGATAAAGTATTATTGATTGATAATAATTGACATTTTGTTCTACTATTATCACCTATATCATAATCAGTAATATTAAAATAACCAATAATTGTACCAGTTGGTGTATTTTCTTTTAAATTAATGAAATTACTATTATTAGTAGTATTAGTAGTAGTAGTAGTTGTTGTTGTTGTTGGTATAAGTTGAATAAATGGTATATTATCATTGACATCAATGATATGTATAATGATTTCAACTTCAGAAGATTTCTTGATTAGACCAGAATCAGTACATTGAATTCTTGGACGAATAATAGATCCATTTACTTCTCTATCTAAACTATTAATAGTTAATAAATTATATTGTACTAAACCTGATTGACGTTTGATTTCAGTCAATTGAAATAATGTATTCATTGTATTATTACTATTACTATCATGGATTCTATTTGGTTTATCTAATAAAGTACAAATCACATAACTATTGACTGTATTCACATCCCGATCAGTAACTAATATATCAGCTATAAATTGTGGTGGCGCAATATTCTCTTCAATACGTGCAAATGTAGCTGGTCTACCTGTAGTTTCATCTATTCTTAAATAATCTAATTCAATCATTGGTATTTCATCATTTATATCTATCACATTAATAATAATATTAGCTGTCGATGTAAATATATTCTGATGTAAATGGGAATTAATCAAGCTATTCTGTTCTAATTTACTTCGACGATGATAATCATTATCAATAGCTAATATATTAAATGTATAAGTAGTATGTTTTTCATAATCTAATGGTTGTTTTAAATATAATTCACCGGTATGTTCATTTAATTTAAATAATTGTTTAATATTATAATCTGTATTTGAATCAAATTCATATTTAGTAATAGAATATTTAGGACTATCTAAATCTTTTGTAAGAAGTTGTAAGATTGATGATTTAGTCCATGTAGATTCAATAACATCCACTTTATAACATTGAATAGTTGTTGAATGTACAGATGATGATGATGTTGATGAAGATGAGGATGATACTACTGAAATAGCTGTATTATCAATAGATGATTCAATTGGTGTGAAATTAGTTTGTGGTTGAAATATTGGTCCATTATCGTTAATATCTTCAATAGTTAAATATATTTTTAATACATTACGATTATCATTGATAGGTGAATTCATTGGATTTGTTATAGATGAATCAAATGCTTTCACTTTCAGGATATAACTATCACGTAATTCACGATCTAGTAGGGTTTTCACTTCTAAATATAATCCAGTTATTTCTTGTATTATATTTGTATTATATATAATATCGGTTGTTTGTATATATAAGGCAAAATCATTTATTGTTATAGGATATAATTCATAACGTTGTATACTATATTCTGGTGAATCTGGATCATAAGCTAATGGTAATTGTATACGTGTACCAATTGGTACTAATTCTGGAATAGATATATTAATCATGGAATGTGGTTGAAATATAGGGCTATGATCATTACGATCAATAATAATAATGTGTATATCAATAAATTCTGGTAGATTAGGATATCCAGGTTCAATGAAATGATCAGTTTTTTGGGATTGGTCAGATAATAAAGTACGATGTAATGCTACTTGAAATGTAAATTTACATTGTTGAATGATCTTTGAATTAGATGTTGATGATAATAATGATCTATATTGATAATTGGTTTCAGTGAAATCATTGTTTGTTGGTATATTATTAAGATTACCGACTATTTGAGATTGTTTCGAACATAATGCCTCATGATCTATGATAGTACGTGTATATAAATCACCAGTATTTTCATTTAATCGAAAATAGATAGCAGGTGGACGATTACCACGTACAATAACAGCTTTTGTATTACCTATTTTAAAATTTGCTTGTTGATTACCATTGAAATGTGTAATACGACCTATACGTTGACCTTCATTTGTATCATCGTTTACATAGAATACATTTGGTTCATTAACAGGAATAGATTTAATGATATAAATATTTAGTAATATTGAGGTATAGATAAAGGATTTTAGTATGAAATCAGTTTGCATTTTAAGTGTTCATTATATTTGCTTTCAATATTTGAAAAAACTACATAAGCTGACAATCGAAAGAAGAAGATACAATAGTTCAGGGAATGTTCTGTAGTCTAAAAAAGAATAGAATGCATACAAGTTAATTTATTTATTTATTTAAACACATAAATATTGGTAGAAAGGGGCACTAGATACATATGTGCCACACAAATCTTATTTGATTTGTGTTAGGGCTGTGATACTGCCTAAGTGCCCAGACTGAAGCAGGTGGTTTTCTTAGCGGGCAACACTCAGAGCCTTTGACCTAAAAGTCTGATCCACAAGGCAGTGGAGCATCGTCAGGAGATCCACTCCCATGGTAGCTAGTGACCAACAATTGGTTCATACTACATTGGTTCCTTCAGGATACTGGAGCCCATGTGCACCATTGGTTTAAATTCAGGGTCTTCCAACTTCCCTATTTGGACTTTCTGTTAGGATATTCACAAGAATATCCCAAAGATTATCTCGAATGTAAAATGGTATGTTTTCAGACTCTTTACATAATTCGCATGTTATTTCCTATTGGCCATTATTTACAGTGTCCTAACTATGACTTTCATGTGTCGTTTCCCTGTTGGTCAATTTTGAGTCGTCCTAATTATAACCTTTACGTGTCCTTCCTTTCCATTGGTTATTGTTAATAGTCATCGTAACTGTATAAATATGCCTTGTCTGTAAACCATTTTTGTTCTGCTGCTGACCCCATAAACAATCCTCATTTAACGGCTGTGTTCTGATTTATTGGTGTTGGGGAACAGTATTGGGGTCGAACTAGGATATCTGAATTCGGTCAATCGGTAGAATTTCGTGTAGTCCCATCGCAATACGTAATATTTGGGCAATTTATAACACTTTCCGTGTCCACCAATCCGTGTAAAGCTCCGAACATTCGCTTTTCGTCCTCTCAATTTCGTAAACAACACCTCGGACACGAGAAGGCAGTGAGTAAGAATTCCCTGGCAGAAGCATTGTATGCATGTGGCCATGTGAGAGCATTTTGAGAGGGAGAGCTGACTCTCTACACTCTCGGCCATACCAAGGCATTACTAAACTATAATGAATTAAATTAAGCGTTTAATTTCAAAATTCTTACGTTCGTTTTTTGATTGGAACACATGAGTTTCATTATTAACTTCCATTTGATAAATGTACTTCAAAGTTTAACAATGTTTACTTAATTGACAATTAACGTTAAGGTTAGTGGTAAATACATTCAAAGGTTGTGTTTTATGGAATGGAAATAATGTTTGAGATAGTCATTGGTTATTATCAAGGTGTATCTTTGAAAAATGTGCTTCTCATATTCTTATAATAAAGGTAGATAATTTTTTTAAAATTTACTATCAGACGCTCTTCTGACGACATTCAGCTAATGATCAGTATGTTAAATTTTTGGTATGTTCAAAACTGTCGATAGTTCAGTTTTTCTTATCATTCTGATTAGACCAACTTCCATATTTGTAAAGATTTTGACAAACTCTCTTGATACCTACAAACTTTATAGACGTTTCCATAATCAAAAAGTTACATGTAACTATACAAAAAAATTTTAATTTCCTTTACTAAAGTAAGCTGGAAATAAAACATTACACTTGATACTGCTTTTTTACTCGTTTAGGTTTACAGTTTGTAGAGTGACATAAGTTTTGTGATCGATTAAGGAGTAAATCAATCCAGCTTTCTGTGCTATCAACTTGTAAAATCATTTATTGTATTAATCACCCGGCAGAATGATACTTTGAATGTTTTAGTTTCGAAAACATATGTATAGGTTTTATGTTTCATTGTTTCTTCATTTCTACATCTCTGAGCCCTTCAGTACTCGTCAGTCAATCAACCCCAACTCGAAACCTTCAGTCTTGCGCACTAACGCTTGCTTGACCTTTAGACCACTGATCCGACCGGCGTCCAAAGGTGTTATTGTCTAGCTTCAATCGATTCATGATCTTGCTCAACCCTTCATCCACTGTGTGAGGTGGATAACTGTTTCACACGACACGGATCGGACTTCAATGGGCATGGCTACTCACTAGAACTCCATGGGTTACATCTTAATGCTAGTCACCAGTGACCACATGATTATTATCGGAATGGAGATTTTGTGGGTATTATATTGATTTTAACAGTGATGTGGATTAGATCGACTCATAAATTCAACCGTTAATATTATTCTGTTTTGATAGTTTCTTCAAAACATGTTTATTTACCTTACTCATCTTTGTTGATACAAGACAAATGGTTAAGTAAATGTTCAGTCGATTGATAACATATGTATTCAACTTTACTTTCCATCTGTCTAAAAGAATAAACTGTCATTGTAAGTTGTAACAAACGTTTATTCTACCAAACTTAGCCTCATATTAATTAAAACTTGAATAGATGTCTAAGAATTATCACAACAATTCAATAACATGTGTGATTTGGATCTATTTAGCATTAGTTAAGTTTTGTTTTACTAAATTCAGTGGTTGAAATTTCTGTCCAATTTGTTTTTACTGTTTAATAGATTGATATGACTTATTGTAAAATACGTTTTGTGAAATGTAAGTAATAGATATACATCTCTCTGATCATCCCGTTCAGAAATCATAAGATCAATAATGCATTCAAACTCACTTGGTATTGTTTACTTGAATCTCCCCATTGTTATTTAGGACTGCAATTGATCACTCTCCTATTGGGATATGTGGATCCTGTGCGCAATGCCTCAATATTGCCTTATGTCAAAAGCTTTATAAGTAAGGATTGGTAGTGACTAGCAGTGGAATCCTGGACACGCGTTTCCCCTTATTGGGGACCTGTCAGGTGGAAGTGCCTACATCTCGGAGTCAATATTCACTCTGGGACTCGAACCCAGTACCATTTGCTTCAAACAACATCACAATATCCACTCAGCTACTAAGTCCCGATAGCTACCTGCTCGTACAATGGGATGACGTTTAAATGCACTTAGTAACTAAGTGGATAACGTGATGGCGTTTAAGGTGAACAGTATTGAATTCGAATCCCAGAGTGAACATCAACTCTGAGATGCAAGTACATCCAGCTGACGAGTCCCGAATAGGACGAAAAGAGCGTCCTATATTCCACTGCTATCCAATATCCATATTTGCTTAATAATTCATTCAGTTTCTTTTAAATTGTAAAGTTTTGAAAACTTACCAACAGATCGATAAATTAAGTTACAAGTTTTCTGAAATATCATCAAACAAATAAAAAAATAGGATACGTAGTTGACCTATTCTGTTATTTGTTCAATGATATTTCAGAAAACGTTTAACTTAATTAATGAATCAATCACTGAAGTTCATTGGTTTAGATATGAGTTATCCTATTTTGCCTTTTTCCATCAAAGTCCCCTTCACTTAGTAATGTAATGGGACAAACATTTTTAAGTCCTATTGTCCAACGTAACGAAGAGAATAAAATTCATACCGCTGTTTATAGTATCTCTTATTTTATAGGTATATACTTTCATTAGTGTTAAAAATGGTTAAGCAAATTAAAAAAGAATAGAGAATCAGTAGGTTGAGCAACTAAAACTATTTACGAAGTAGAACATATGAATATCAGTCTCGTAAATGAATAACGCATATTCAAAACATTATGTCCATTTATTTTTATTAGTTATCTGAAGCTATCTGTTGCGCCAAGACAGCTGAAAATCATGGATTTTATTCTCTGTAGTACACAGCATTGAGTCTCGAACACAGAATAGCTGTCATAGATGTTGGTTCCGAAATTAATAATTGAAATATGTACATCATTAAAGTAGTACGCCTATAATCATTCTAGTTCACCACATGATTCACTACAATTACTCAATTATTATAAACAACTAGTGCATGAATATTCGAACATATTTTTAAAGCAATACATTTCATTCTATAAATTAATAGTAGACAAACAATAACAAAAACGCCCAGTTGTCCGGAATCAGCTAATCATTTAAATTGTGAGGTTATAATTTATAGACGACCTTTGAGCGACATTAAAGTTACCTTGGAAATATTCACCTACTAACTAGGACTAAACGATGGTTCTTAACTAGTGCGATGAATTAGATTTATGTTTTATAGTTGACGGTTAGGTTTCAGAATTAGATCTACAGTTTTCATCACGAAGTAACATCAAGTAAAACGCCAAAACGTTATTTAGCCAAATGGATAAATGAATTTCACGTCAAAATTCAACACCTGTTATCTTATATCTGATTGATTCGTTCATAAATTATAATTTCACTGAATTGTCTTTGAGTTACCACAGATGATGGATCACTGAGTAACAGTGACCATCATCATGTGTATCTAGACCTTTACTAGTGATCAGATTCTATCGATTAAGTTTTGTGAGATAGTAACTCATTGAAAACACTGGTGGATTTGTCGCTCAATTTTGTGGATCGGTTGAAGTTAGACATTACCACCGTTGGTTGCCGGCCGGCTCAGTGGTCTAAAAGTTGAGCGCTCGCGCGGGATCGTGGTTGCACACTGCTGAGGAGTCCCACAATAGGGCGAAACAGCCTTTCATTGTTTTCAGATTTTCCATGCTGGTCTAGCTTCAAGTGATTCATGATCTCAACTATTAAAAATTACTTTAATAATACATAAATAACTATGCCATTTTTTGTATTTGTTAAAAGATTTTATCAATTAGCTAGTATTTTATCGTTGTCACATACACAACAGTTTCATAACAATCATAAACAGAAATTATATACCTGATACAGACTTTTTCATTTTTATAAATTCTTTCAAGGAATTACATATACTGATTCACAAACAGGATTACGTATGGTGTATATCGATAGTATTCCAAAAGCTAGTAAGCTAAGATGAATCCCGAATAATAAAAAAACTCTAGAAAAGGTAAAAAATGAGGTAAACTGTTTAGATGTGGTTTTAACTAAAGTTTTGGAAGAAAACTTCTGATTATTCCTGATGAATTTTGATTGCCCTATCTTTGCTACTCTAGATTGAATTCAATCAGTCTGTTTTGTAAAACAAGAACAAAGATACATTGTAGAGTATGAGATAAATTCATTCCATCCCATGTGCTTCACATCTTTCAAATACGAGTCGATTTATATGAATGAATAAAATGGGTGAGACTATAATTGATGGACGACCTTTGAAAGACGCTAAAGTTACCTTCAGATTATCCACCTACTAACTAGGACTAAATGAGGGTTTTAAATCAGTGTGAAGGATAAGGATTGTGATTTACAATCGATGGTCAAGGATAGGGATTAGATTTAAAGTTTTCATCACAAACTGAGATCAGCTAAAGTGACAAAACGCTATTTAGTCAAGTGGATGAATGAATTTCGCACCGAAATCTAAGACATGTTATCGTAAATCTGATTGGTTCCTCCATAAATTATAGTCTTACCGCAAAATGTTTTAAAATATAATCTAATTTTATGTATAAAATACATCAATTCACTTAGTTTACTATTACAGAATGATTATAATTACTTTACATATTGATATAAGTACATGTTATAAACAACATTTTATTTGTAAGATATTTTATTTAGAATCAGAAGGGATTTTGTGGAGATTTCAGTATTTTTAATAGTTGAAATAATGAGTCGACTGAAGCTAGACCACCATGGAAAACCTGGAAGCACTGGACGGCCGTTTCGTCCTATTACGAGACTCCTCAGCATTGCTCATCCACGATCCCGCACTCGCGAGATTCGAACCCAGGACCTACCAGTCTCGAGCCAGAGCACTTAACCTCTAGACCACTGAGCCTTCCTGCATCCAACGGTGTTAATCTCGCTCGCGAGGCGGGATTGTGGATGCGCAATGCTGAGGAGTCCCATAATAGGATGAAACGGCCGTCCAGTGCTTCCAGGTTTTC
>NC_031498.1:27116393-27158474 GCF_000237925.1 Schistosoma mansoni | reverse complement strand
GAAACGGCCGTCCAGTGCTTCCAGGTTTTCCATGGTGGTCTAGCTTCAATCGACTCATGATTTCAACTATTAAAAATATTTTATTTACTTATTTATTCAAATTCATGAAAATATTGTTCGTGGTTTTTACTTCTGTTATATCTAGAGCTTAGATTCTTGATATACCGCATACAACTTGAACACTCAAACGCTTGAACCTTTCAAGTCACAAGTTGGAAGACTGAAGACTTGTGGGAAGGAATCTTATTCAAAACAGTTTCTAATATGGTACAAAACAATCAGGTATTTATAATTTTTGGTAAAAGCGAAATCACTATTACAGTCATCCAATCTGCATACAGTGGTTTTTAGCTTTTGTCCAACCGGAAAGCTACACGTCTAAATCCTAAAATTGTCTTCTGAGAAGTGATTGGATGGAACGTCTTCAGCTCTTTATGAGCTTCATCCGTGTACCGTTCTCACAACTTCATGAAAGTTTATCAGTGAAAAATAATTGGATAATAATTCTCTGCAGGGAAGTGAACTGATTGATCAGGTTTTTCAAGTCATAAATTCATTTTATTTTTAAATTTAATGTTTGAATTCATGAGTCGATTTAAGCTAGACCACCTTGGAAAACCTGGAAGCAGCGCGCATCCACAGGATTAGGGTTTCTTCTTATTAATTTTAATCTTACATATTGTCAGTAGAGAATTAAAAACAATTATATCTAATTTATTTAGTATTGTTCGTTTGGATCTTCCCATTGATGTTTTTAGGACTTCGACTGGTCAGTCTCTTATTGGCATATATGCATACAATGCGTATTGCCTCGATATAGCAAGTGGCTATCAGGACTCAGTTGCCGATTGGATAACGTGATGGCGTTTGAAACGAAAGGTACTGGGTTCGAGTTCCAGAGTGGACATCAACACTGAGATGCAGACACATCCAACTGACGAGTCCCAAATAGAACGAAACGCGCTTCCTAGATCCTACTGCTACCCACTATCCATCTTTGCTTACCAATTATAACTAATGATTATCATCCTACTTGTTGAACACATTTATATATTCATCTGTACATAGAACTGGTGTCTTGCTCCAATTTCATGATGAATATGAACACAGATTTAAATACATTTAGCTGGAAAGTCTCAAAACTAGTTTTCATTATGAATAAATTTAGTTTAACTTAAAATATCACTTAAGAACCAGTAGTGAATGTTTAGAGTTCCCATCCTTCGTAATATCCTTATTTTCTCAGCATATAGACTTCTATTTTAACTAAATGTTAGGTTTTATCTTGGTAAGTATTTATTACTATGTTAAGAGAGTTTAACAAAGTTATTGTACATCATTGACAAATGTACCTTCGCTTTTGTTAACTTTTCACAATCAAGAACTGGACCAACCTTCATTTCTTCAGTCTTTTAATCTTTTTTTTTCTCAACTATTAATTATATAGATAGATCCAATGAACATCAATTAAACATATTTTCATAAATAGCACACAAGGTAAAACTTGATTTTTACTACACACCATGATATTGACATATTTACATTTATATATAACTGAAGTTAAATTTCAGTCTTCATAATCTCTTTACGAAAATGGTGTTTTTCTCAGACTTCATACTGTGATTTGTTATAAGTGGCATTGTCACAAGAATAGTGTCTCTATTTAATGGATTAGTGAATTAACTTTTAAATAAAAAGGTTTATATATATTCAATTTGAATATCTTATGTTTCAAAAAAAGGTTTTTTAGTTAATATATGTTCTTTGAAATTTCCATGAGAAAGTAACCAATTTTACTATAGAATGAAAACTATGCAGTTTTTGACACAATTATTATTATGAGAAGGGGTTTTCGTAGAGATTTTAGTAATCTTTATAGTTGAAACCTAAAAGTACTGGACAGCCGTTTCGTCTTAGTGTGAGACTCCTCACCAGTGCGCATCCACGGTCCAGCCTCACGAGATTCGAATCCAGGACCTATCAGTTACGCGCGAACACTTAACCACTAGACCACTGAGCTGGCCGGCATTCAACGGTGTTAATGTCTAACTTCAACCGATCCACGAAATTGAGCAACCATACACCAATGTCATCAGTGAGTTGATATCTCCCAACAGACCTGGTTGAACTCCACTGGTCACTGCTTCCCACTAGAACTCCAGGACATAAAAGCATTCAGCTCAATAACTGTATAAATGTCAATTTAACCGATTGTCAATTATACTAGTTGCTTGAAGATAATATAAAACCATCTCATTTAGTTTACTAGAGTCATCAGTGAGTTGATATCTCCCAACAAACCTGGTTGAAATCCACTGGTCACTGCTTCTCACTAGAACTCCAGGAAATATCTCTTGAATCCAGCCATTGGTGGGGCGGGATCGTGGGTGCTCACTGCTGAGTAGTCTAACAATAGGATGAAACGGCCATCCATTGCTTCCAGGTTTTCCATGGTGGTCTAGCTTCAATTGACTAATGATTTCAACTACAAAAATTATTATCGGAGAATAGGGTCCTGTGGAGATTGTAGTAATTTAATAGATGAACTCATGAGTTGACTAAAGCTAGACTACCATGGAAAACCTGGAAGATCCTGGGTTAGAATCCCGTGAGCGGGTTCGTGGATGTGCACTGCTGAGAAGTCTCGTAATGGAATGAAACGACTGTCCAGTAATTCCAAGTTTTCTATGGTGATTTAGCTTCAATCGATTCATGAATTCAAATATTAAATTACAAAAATTATTGCTTTCTAACAATACCTCACACTATAAAAGTTTTAGCATATTTACGTAAATGATACACTAATATGATCTATTAATTTATAACAAAAATTTGTTATTCATATGAATGCGTTATGTCCCGATAAGAATAATGAATGGTAACTTTAGTATCTAGTTATGAACCAATATGATACATATATTTTTATTGAATAATTGTTAACTGACTAAACTATTTATATTCGTGTCCCTCTTATTACAGGCTTGATTTCGATCCATGAACTATTATTATATGATTTACCGTTCTGGAGTTATACCCAGTCTATTAATTACTGTTCACAATATTCACAGCCACATTTAGCTGAATCTTGTACAAATGTTATTTTCTGTTTTATGGTATGATGTGGTCAGTTTTATTGGTATATAAACTCAGTATATTTTAAATATAACGATTTATACCGTAGAGGCTGTTCTAGACTTAACTGGCTGGGCTAGGCAGGAAGCACGACCTACAAGCACTCTAGACTGCTCACACGGGTTTTATACGTCATTAGTCCGATCGATAACTCACTGCTCTCTAATTGGTGGTATTATCACATTATACATTAACAGGGTATCCAGGCGGTCACAAGTTATAACAAAATGTCAGATGAATAACTATTTTAGATATCTGTATAATTATCTATCACAAAAAGAGATAAGATATTAAAGTCGATTCAACCTGGTAGTTGGCTTCTGTTTTGTCAATTATTATTACCCTTTTTGGAATGTTTTTCTCCAGTTTTATTCATACGTATCCATTCTAGACTTTTTTCCTTTCTTTTTCATCTTCATATCTGTCAAGTTTCATAATTCTAATGGGTAAATTATTTTCAGCTTCAATATCTAAATTGTTGCGTAATCTTCCGGTGATATTTTCAGTTTATGATATAATATTTAAATCCCTCAATTTTTCTCAAAAATCTAATATATATCTCAAATGACTATAAAAAGAAATGATACATCAGTGGATAATACTGTCAAAAAAATGTTTGCTACTAAATGGTGTATATTTTGTTTTTTATTTTGCAACAAAATGCCCTTTGCATCCGAATTCCCTTGTACGGCCAAGGATAGAGGGAGTCATCTCTCCGTGCATACAACCAATTCCAGGGAATCCCTACTCACTGCCTTCTTGTAACGAAGGTGTGGTGTACGAAATTGAGGGGATGAAAAGTGGATGTCTGGCGCTATAACCAGGTTGGTGGACACGGAGAGTCCACCTAGGGGAGTTGGAAAACCTTTATTCCGAACTATTGGTGCACATGGGTCCTAGGATCCTAAGGAAACAAATGGTGTATGAATCTATTATTCGTCACCGACTACCATGGGACTACATCGCCTAACGTTGCTCCACTGCCTTGTGGATTAGACCTTTAGGTCAAAGGCTTGGGGTATGACCTTCTAAGAAAACCAGGTGCTTTGATTTGGACACCTGATCAGTATCCCAGCCCTCACACAAATCGAATGATTTACGGGGCGCATATCTATCTGACGCCTCCTTGTACCAATGCTTTTATGTTCAAATAAGCAAATACAATTAGTTTTCTTTTGTCATATTTGTGTGTCATGAGATATTAAATTTGAATTTAACAGCCTTTATTAAGTTTGGTTGTCTGCTTATATAACATTAGAATGGATTCAATATAAAAATTTCATTTAATAATAATGAATATGGAATATATAAGCCTTGGGGGCTTACTCAAATCGCTAAGCTACTTCTTTCTTCGGATCTGCAAATATCCCCATACCTTTTCTTGTTGTATGCTTCTTTTAACCAAATAATGGTAATCACCTGATCTATTCACATGTTTAGGTAAAAAAGCTTATAAATTGTAGTGAATCGAAATTCAAATAAAACCATCATACTGGTTGGTAGAATTGTTCCTCTTTTTCTATTCACTGGAGGAATTAGACAGATAATTAAATTATAAATCGTTGGACAAAAATATCAGTCATTTGTCAGTGGGGTTTTGTAGAGTTTTTTTGATGGTATTTGTTATAGATGTACCTCAGTCAGAAAATCACCAAAAACTAGAAAGTATTGGAAGCAGATGTCTTTATTCTCAGCAGAGAATTCATCTACATTACAAAGTTTGTCATGCATAAGCCTATAATTTCTAGGCTATATGTCTGGGGCTTAACTACTGAACCATTTGGGTGATAGCAAGTGGTGTACATTCATAGGAGCTAAACTGGTCTTAACTAGTTCAGATCATGGTCAACAAAAGCTAGTAACTCCTGAAAATCCTTTAAAAGTAGTTTTTTAAATATTTACCAATCAAGTGGATATACAAGATGATTCGCTTGCAAATATTCTTTATTTACCAGTAAGAATCTTTCTTTAAGATCAGAAAAAAGTGAAACTGAACAAATCGATTATTATAATGGTTACACTGACATCGCTTACAAAAAAACATTATTGTTTTGAATAGTACATTTCATTCGGCATGAAGTTCAAATATTAACTACATCCTTAATTTATAACTGACTGATTTCGAGTCATATCTGTCATTGTTACCATCAATCTATTTTCAGTTACTTCATTACGCAATCTAATGAGTTCTGAACATTATTTCAATGTTCTGGAACATTCCCTCTCAAACTGTATTTATTTATCCGGAACAAACAGTTTTTTATGACCTTATTTACTCTGGTGAAAACTTTGCTACGTCATGATACACATATTCATCTCTAATCACCCTCGTATTTATAAGTACGTCAACGCCTATGATAAGTTTGATTTTGTAAAATATTACAGTATGGGGTTGTGAAACTTCTTAAGTTTTTGATTGAGACCATGAATCGATGAATGTTAAACTACCATCGAAAACCTGAATGTACTGAACGGTTGTTTCGTCCTTGTGCGGGACTTCTCAGCAGTGCGCGACTACGGTCCTGTATGTGAGATTCGAACCAAAGACCTTCGGTCTTGAGTAGGCGGGATCTTAGACGATCACTGCTGATGAGTCACCTACTAGAACGAAACGGCCATTCAGTGCATCTAGGTTTTCAATGGTAGTTTAACGTTCATCGATTCATGATCTCAATCAAGAATAAAATTTATAGGTTGTAAGCAGCTAATGAGAATTTAACGAAATAAAATGAATTCATATTATTTTGTACGAATCTTTGTTTTTGGTCTCTTTAAAATATTTTCTCTCGTTAAAACATTAGGTTGAAACATTGTGATTTTTAATGGCTTGTGGAGATAGGACAATAAAACCTATTTTGTAAATAATTTTTATAGTTTTCGCATGTATTTTGTGTATTTTCATATTCTGTACATTTAGCATTAAACCATTGTACTTGTTGTTTAAGTGTATTACTTTGAACACTTGTAATTTGACTTCCTTCCGTTTTGAGTACAACATATCGCGACATTGTTACTGCTCCTCAATAAATACACTCTAACTCACATCTGCATCGTTCTGCCATGTCTGCTAATATGTTGAATGAAATATTAATTGCATACCATCTCCGTTTATAGACAATTGTGACATTCTTATTGAACTCTACGCTTGGTAAACCTATTGGATCTATATCGTCCATATTGGGATTACTAATCTTTTATAATTGTGGATTATCTGGACCAAATTCAGCCGAACACGCAATAGCCTGAAGAATTAAGTAACGTCCTTCATTTTTATCTGTGTGTAATTAACTTATTAACTGTTAAGTGATACATAAACTTTAGACGTAATATTTTTGTTGTTTTTATTTTGGTTATCATACTTTTTGGTCCACCACAGGCTTCATTAAAATAATATAATGAGTGAAAACCTTTACAATCTAGTAATTTCTAAATCATTTGATTTGATTTCTAATTGGAAATTAAATGAATAATGTGTAATACAGAATTCAGGTAGATATGTTTCGTTAGATCACTTTTTTCGAACAAAATATATGTGGGTTCAAGTTTTACTGTGGAAATTTCCACTGGTAATATAGATGAATCTAACTGACGAATCAAAAGTTGAACTAAACTCTTGTCCTAGATTCTGTTATTGTTCACAATTTAAACATGTGGTAAAAATTAAAACAGGGATCAAAATAAAGATGTTTAGTGCCTAGCAGTGGAATCTAAGACGCGCGATTGGTCCTAGTTGGTACTCGTTAGTTGGATGTGCCAGCATATGAGAGTTGATGTTAACTCTGGGAGTAAAATCCAGTACACAAGCAGATGACAAAAAAAACTCAGTAGCTAAGTGGATAACGTGATAGTGTTTGAAGCAAACGGTACTGGGTTGGAATCCCAAAGTGAATATCAACTATGAGATGCAAGTACATCCAGCTGACGAGTCCCAAATAGGATGAAACGCGTATCCTGTATTCCACTGACAGCCACTATCCATCTTTACTTATAAAGCTTGTGATTTCAGGCGACATCGAGGCATTCCGCACAGGATGCACATATGCCAATAAGAGACTGATCAACTACAGTCCTAAATAACAATGAGAATATACATGTCAACAACACCAAGGGATTAAAATACTCGTAATACAGAAAGTTTTTTTGTACAAAAAAGTTTGAGAAACCATCCATTTCAGTGAATTATATAAACAATTTACGAAAACATATTGTGTAACTATAGGTTTATATGAGTAAAAACTGGAGAGAATTTTAAAGGATTGCCCAGGACAGGGTTGGATGGAGAATGCTGGTGAGCGGGCTATGCTCTTCCACGAGAAGTAACAGGAGGAAGTAAGTAAGTAAGTATAGGTTTATAGTTCTGTATTGTTGAAACGATGGATAAGGTTTACAACTCATGTGAATATTTTTAGTTATCTTACTGAACCTAGATTATGTAGACACTTCATAAATAAACTACTCGAAAAAAACATCAAAATAACATATTATTCTTAGAATTACAATATTAACCCATAGCTTAATTGTGATTAATAAATTAATTTCATGGTAAAATATTTTCATGAATTGGTTGAAGTTAGATATTAACACCATTAGATGCCTGCTCAGTGATCTATCGGTTAAGTCCTCGCGCGCGAGACTAATAGGTCCTGGGTTCGAATCTCGCTAGGCGGGATCGTGGATGCCCAGTACTGAGGAATCCCACAACAGGAAAAAACGGCCGTTCAGTGCTTCCAGGTTTTCCATTGTGGTCTAGCTTCAATTGACTCATGATTTCAACTATGAAAATATTTTCAACCTAGTGAATAACAATTCAATCAGGATATAATCCGTTTAAGATAAGTATATAGAGGTCAAATATAATTGTTATTTTAATAGCCAACACTATGACCTCCATGAGAGACAATATAAATGTTTACTGAGTCATCAAATTTAGAGAAAGTTATTTAGAATAAATGAGTGAATAGTCAGCTTAATGTAGCATAATAAATGACAAGTTAAAAAGGAATAAAAAAGAAAAAAAAATTAAAATTAAATGAACATCAATTAAATAAATCCAATTTTGTGGGGTCAGTATTTTTTTTCTTTTTCTTCTTGTTTTTCCGATAGGCATAAAATAGTTGATTTGCTATGACCGTCATTACTATAATAATAATAATTATTGTTGTTATTATTACCATCAAGATTATTAATAGGAGGGAAAAAGAGAGGTTTGACCTTAGTGACATAAAAATTAAAAAAAGAAAAACCCGGGTACACATTTTATTAATTTTACTGATTCATAATAAAAATCAAAAAAGATATTTGGTCATTTTAAATTATTTTAATTTGTATTTTTCTTAATTTTTATTTTTATGATTTTAATCATAAACTGATCTTAGAAAGAACATCGTTGAAGGAATTATTGGACAGCCGTTTTTATATTTATAAACAGTTGTTTACGTAAATTACTCAACATTCACTGGCTGGACACTATCAACAACATCGTTTTATGAGAGAGGACAAACCAGCTTCTAGTTGAAGAGGAAATTAGGAAAAGACGTTGGAGGTGGATAGGACATACATTGAGGAAATCACCAAACTGCATCACGAGGCCATCCCTTACTTGGAATCCGGAAGGGAAGCAAAAAAGAGGAAGGTCAAAGAACATATTACACCGGGAAATAGAAGCAGATACGAAAAGGATGAATGTTAACTGGAAAGAACTGGAAAAAATTGCCCAGGACAGGGTTGGATGAAGAATGCTTGTGGGTGGCCTATGCTCCTCCACGAGGGGTAACAGGCGTAAGTAAGTAAGCAAGGACAGCCGTTTTGTTCTAGAATGGAACTTTTCATCAACATGCTTCCAAGATCTCATAAGAGGAGATAGAACCTTGGCTTATATGCCCTTACGTTAAATGTTCACTCAGGGATCAATATTTTATTAATTGTGAACATTTTGATTTTGACAATTTAAAGTAACAAATCAAATAGAGATGGAGGAAGAAAGGTGAATTTATTCACACAAAAACTATATCCTTTAAGTTATAAATATCTGGTACTCTTTAGAAAGGTTTCTATCTTGATTAGATTTAAAGTGAACCCAGCTATATTGGATATCAGTTGGTTGCATATCAGGGATGATTGACGATGGTCAAACAATTTCGTGGATTAGCAGAAGTAGAAAATGAATAACCGAATTCCATTCAGAAGTCCCGAGGTTTGTTCTTGTTTCTGTCCCATAATATCATAAGCTTCACATGTAATAATGGCGAAAATTGTGTCCAAACCAATATGACATATATGTGGTTGAGAGATGACGTAAACTCATTATGAACGGATAGAAAAAGACTATAACAGGCTGCTAAGTACGAGTTGTTGCACCTAATAAACATGATGCTTATGTGCAAAATATGAAACGAAAAATTGAGCTCAAATATTCATTTTTATATCACGCATGTTTAAGTATGACCTAAATTATCAAGTGTTATGTAATATGATTTAACTCCACCTGTAGCTCTTCTAGAGTTACTGCCAGTCCCAAACCCGGTTAAAGGAAGAGTGTTTGGCATGGGATTAGTGACCCCATCCCGTAAAAAACTAACTCGCTAAAAAAACGCTAACCGGAAATAATGTAATATGATTTAATTGGGTCATCTACTAGAATGAGAAATTAAGATCTAACTATCAGATCTGCTTAATGATCACCTAGAAGAGTCATGTATTACCACTGCTAGAGGTCTCATAATAAGACAAGCTAAACTGCCTTGTACTCCTTCAATCAGTCGTTTACTAAGTAAAATTAGTTCGTAATGTAAATCATATACTTAATTCTGACAAAACTAACTCCGATATAAAATAGTATCATATTAAACTTGTTCTGATTTTGTGGAAGATAACCACGTTCTCTTATAATTGCACTTATAAACAGGTTAGGGAAACAAATTGCAAATTTTTCATATTATTAATTTGTATTGTGGAGTAATTAGTAGATTGAATATTGAATCACTGGTCCTGAAACAATTGCAGATATTGACGGTCTCATTGAGGTTCCTTCAGTCTGTTTGCATATTTTTTCGTTAATTTGTTTGACTTGAACGCACACTGTTAGGCATAGATCAGTTAGTAATAAGAGACTTTAATTTGCAATGTTTGTGTCGTTGGTAGAAGCAGGGGAAAGTTTCCATTGCTAACTTTGGTTCATTGACTTTGATAAGTCTATGACCTCGAAAAGTATCATCAGTCCGTTGTTGTTGATGTAATTGCATTTACTATCATGCGAAAATTGTTTAGGATATTCAAATGAGTAATCAGATGGATCCATCTGGTGATTCAATATTTATCGAATTCCTTTTGTTAGTTTTTATGTCAGAGTTTCATGAAGTAATACGGTTGGGAGTAGTAAAACGTCTGATATGTATAGTTTCGGCTTATAGTAGTATCCAGAGTGAACTGATGGATTGGATTTTATTCCCCAATGTTTTTTCGTGTAGATATTTGTCATGACTTGCTTGGTTTGTTCAAAAACCTAGGGATCTGGTTTTCCATCTTGTTGATTGTATTCGATTCCATTGGTTGGTACACGTCTCCATTCTCAAGCAACTCCTCATCTTTGTCTATAACTACTGTGGCTTGTCTTTTGTCCTCTGAAACCATGACATCTATATTTCCAGGCTTATTTCAAGCCCTTTTTGATTGTTTAGTCACTAGAATGTGGTTTCTCTCCCGTCACAACCACTACTATTTGTTTTATTTCCTGATATTTTAAGGGATAACCCTGGTATATTGAAAAACTATAGTTTCGAATGATACCTTATACTTCAATTTAACCATTTATGGTGTCCTATCATCGTCAGAGGTCATTTATTCATCTTAAAAATTAAATGCTTTATCAGCAGGGATAGATGGTGACTTGCAATGGAATCCAGGACGCGCGTTTCTTCCTATTTAGGACCCGTCAGCTGAACGTACCTATATCGCACAATTGGTATTCACTACGGAACTCCCAACCAATACCGTTCGCTTCAAACGCCATCGAGTTATTCATTTGATTTAAGGTAATATCGAGGCAATCCATACAGGATGTACATACTGCAATAAGAGATTGATCAATTGCAGTCCTAAGTATCAACCGTAAGATTCAAACTACCAATACCGAAATGAATTAAATACTTTATCGCTTTATTATTTTTTAATATTTTTAATTACTTACTTAATCATTCTTGTCAGATTTCAGTCTTATTCTCGTGTTAAACATGGTAGTTTGAACAGATAGATTGTAACACTTATATATCTCTCTTTATTAGCCTTAGTTCTATTGTGTTTTTTTGATTTATATAATGAGAAATTCGATTGTTTCTAGTTTGTTAACTTTGCCAACTAATCTTTCCTTTTGTCTAGACCGTAGATAATGAATAACTTTTTAATAATGTCATAAACATAGATACTAATGAATTCCAGCAATAGGTTACTATTAATCAATCATAACGATCGTCATGTAAAGTAGGATTTTACACTAAGTTTCTTAGTTTATACGTAAATGGAGTTTGTATTTTTGTTTAAAATATAACCGCTAAATATTTACAACTTTTAAAATGTTCACTTGTATACATAATTAAGAACCTAAAAGAAAGTAATAGTGTTTCCACACACATAAACATACAAGATCATATGCATACCATTTATATCCCTTTCTAGTATGTTCATTTTATATTTTTATACAGTGGAAGAGATGTATAAAGTAAGTTGAGGAAAAAATGTCATCAGTACACCCATTTAAAAATATTTGACAAACTTCCTAATGTACCAAACAAGTTATAAACAAATTCTGTTTTTTTGACAGTTGGATTCGTGAGTCAATGTAAACTAGACCACCAGTGAAAATCAGGAAGCAATAAACAGCCGTTTCACTCTACTATGGGATAAGTAGAGTTCAATCCGTTTCGAGTGTGAGACAGTTATACACCTCACACAATGGATGAAGGATTCAACATGATCATGGATCTATTGAATTCGGACATTAACACTGTTAGATGTTTGGCCAGACACTATTAGCAACATTCTACTGTGGGAGAGAACAAACCAGATTTCAGTGGAGGAAGAAATCAGCAAGAAGTGCTGGAAGTGGATGGGACACATATTGAGAAAATCACCCAAATGCGTCACTAGGCAAGCCCTCTCATGGAATCCTGAGGGCCAAAGGAAAATGAAGACAGACATGAGAAGAATGAACAAAGTTGGGTAGAACTAGAAAGGAAGAGTGATGACAGAGTGGGTTTAGAGAATGCTGGTGGGCGGGCTATGCTCCATTGTGAGTAACAGGCGTAAGTAAAGTAAGTCCCAAATAGGACGAGACGCGTTTCCTGGATTCCACTTCTAGCCACTATACATCTTTGCTTATAATTATTCACATTGTTCATAGTTATATCTAATTCAAATGCTCAGTTGAATAGTTTCAATGATCATAGCAATGTTTTGAAAAATTAGTTTTATTTCAATGATAAAATGATGTAAGTATAACTGAAATTAAACTAGTTAACTCGATTGAAAACCATTATTGTAAATTCTGTTATAATTTTCATGCCTAAACGCATGTTTTCTTTGTTCAAATATTTTTTGTACAAATGATATATGATATAATGATTACTAACATCATCATCAACAGCAACTGCCAAGATACTCCACATCCTCTTCAGTAAGATTTGGGACGAAGAACATGTATCAACAGACTGGAAAGAAGGACTTCTCATCAAGATACCAAAGAAAGGCGATCTGAGCAAGTGCGACAACTACAGGGGCATCACTCTCCTCTCAATACCAGGAAAAGTCTTCAACAGAGTATTGTTAAACAGGATGAAGGATTCCGTGGACGCTCAACTTCGAGATCAACAAGCTGGATTTCGTAAGGATAGATCGTGCACAGATCAAATCGCAACTCTACGTATCATTGTGGAACAATCAATCGAATGGAATTCATCACTCTACATCAACTTCATCGACTACGAGAAGGCATTTGATAGCGTGGACAGGACGACACTATGGAAGCTTCTTCGACACTACGGCGTGCCTGAGAAGATAGTCAACATCATACGGAACTCCTATGATGGACTAAACTGCCAAATCGTCCACGGAGGACAACTCACCGACTCGTTCGAGGTAAAGACCGGTGTTAGGCAAGGTTGCCTACTCTCACCCTTTCTCTTTCTCCTGGTCATCGACTGGATTATGAAGACGTCAACATCTGGAGGAATGCACGGGATACAGTGGACAGGCAGGATGCAGCTTGACGATTTAGACTTCGCAGATGATCTGGCTCTTCTATCACAAACGCAACAACAAATGCAGGAGAAAACGACCAGTGTAGCAGCAGCCTCAGCAGCAGTAGGTCTCAATATAAACAAAGGGAAAAGCAAGATTCTCCGATACAATACAATATGCACCAATCCAATTACACTTGACGGAGAAGCTTTGGAGGATGTGGAAATCTTTACATATCTGGGCAGCATCATTGATGAACACGGTGGATCAGATGCAGATGTGAGGGCGCGGATCGGCAAAGCAAGAGCAGCATACCTACAGCTGAAAAACATCTGGAGCTCAAAACAATTGTCAACCAACACCAAGGTTAGAATTTTCAATACAAATGTCAAGACAGTTCTTCTGTATGGGGCAGAGACGTGGAGAACTACGAAAGCCATTATCCAGAAGATACAAGTGTTTATTAACAGCTGTCTACGCAAGATACTTCGGATCCGATGGCCAGACACTATCAGCAACAAGTTACTGTGGGAGACAACAAACCAGATTCCAGCGGAGGAAGAAATCAAGAAGAAGCGCTGGAAGTGGATTGGGCACACTTTGAGGAAATCACCCAATTGTGTCACAAGACAAGCCCTCACATGGAATCCTGAAGGTCGAAGGAGAAGAGGAAGACCAAAGAACACATTACGCCGAGAAATAGAGACAGACATGAGAAGAATGAACAAGAACTGGAAAGAACTAGAAAAGAAGGCCCAGGACAGAGTGGGTTGGAGAAAGCTGGTCGGCGGCCTATGCTCCATTGGGAGTAACAGGCGTAAGTAAGTAAGTAAGTAACATCATCATCATCCAAATCATCATCATCATCCAAATCATCATCATCATCATCATCCAAATCATCATCATCATCATCATCATCCAAATCATCATCATCCAAATCATCATCACCATCATCATCATCCAAATCATCATCATCTTTTCTTATTTTTCCTCTCTCATTTGATAATAGAAATTATTCATTCTAATATTAGATATATTTTGTTATTTTCTAAAACTCAGCTGAACTAGATCCAGATTGTAAAGTCAATGTAAAAACAAAAAAATAACTCTAACCAACGATTCGATTATTATGTGTAATGATGTAGAATAGAAGTGAGTTTATTTGATGTAAGTTAATAGATGGATATATGTACACAATTTGTAAGTTATTTCCATGCCCACATTGTTAATGCCACGTTACTAGTATTCAGCCATTTAAAGATTAAACATTCATAACGAGGCCTGGAGGTTCAAGTTCCATCTTCAGTTGGATTGTGTTTCTCAATTTTCAATGGTTATGTAACGGAGATAAGTCCGTAGTGTAAACTGCAAAATTTTCAAATCCATAGGAGTTCATCATACTAATTTTCAACAACCACAATAAACTTATTAGTGAAAAATTTGATCGAGTTTAAGAAATTTGGATAAGTAACATTTATGGAGATTCGATCATGAAAATCTAACGATATTTCAGGACTTTTAATAGTTTGTATGAACAACTCTACATGGAGTTAAATCAATGATCATCATTTCGTTGGACGAACAGTGTACTAATCAATAACTTTATAGAAAACAAATGATCCATCCATGAATTTCAAATTCAGTTGATTCACGGTACAGAATAACTAACGTTAAATAATTCTGGTTAGTGAGTGTAACGTTTAGATTTACAAAATCAATGAATTTTAATAGTACTCAGTTGACAATTTGTTTACTCTTTACAAAATTCCACGATACCTTTGCGTAATCTGTGAGATCATTAAGATTCTCACCGGAAACTATTTAATCAAGATCAAAATTTACTGTCTAATCTGAAAATATTAATAGTTGAATTTACATGTCAATCTAAACTAATCCACCATTGAAAACCTGGAAGTAATAGACAGCCCTTAACTACTACTATGGGATCCCTCAACAATCCGCATCCACGACTAGGTATGTCAGACCCAAATTCAACAATTTCGGTCTCATGCACTAACACTTGCTTGACCTCTAAACCACTGATCCGGTCAACATCTAACGGTGTTATTGTTCAGATTCAATCCATCCATGATCGTGTTGAACCCTTGTGTGAGGTGTATAACTGCCTCACATTCGACACGGATTGGACTCCACTGATCCCATAATAGGGGGAAACGGCTGTTCACTTCTTCCTGGTGGTCCAGTTTACATTGACTCGTGAATTCAACTGTGAAAATTACTGCAGTCTCCACAAACCCTTGTTCTTGATAATAAACTGAGAATTTGTTAATTTAACAAGATTTTCCAGTGAAAAAGTTTTGTTGAATATACTACTTATATTATTTGTTAACAAATAATATATACATCATCTCATGAAGTTTGTTTATGAGTCTAGACAAGAGTTTAACTCTTGTTTACAACTATGAAATATCCAACAATTTTTATCTTCTATATAGATCAAATACAAGTTTTTAAATGGACGTTAAACATCATAGGATACAATTTTCTCAATGAATAATCTAATTATGTAATCTTTTTCAAAAATATTTGACGTTAGGAAAAATGAGAAAAAAAATGGCTGGTAGATATGTAGGCTGAGTTCAACAACACATCACATGGACATCGCTAAATTGAGATTTTGATAAGTTGACAAAAAAAATAATTTCTCACCTAATTAAGGTTAGAAGGAAGCTAGGTGAATTGACGAATAAAAAAAAAGAAGCACACTATAAGAGGCATTGTCCTTTGTGAACTGGATAATTTGACTGAGAAGCTTTTTGTTATATCCTGGTGAAGAACAAAGTACAGGTAACTTCCAGGACTTATTGATGGACTATTATTCTATATATATTCTTATGGTTTAACTACTGGGTGATTAGATTGTGTATATCTATATTCATCTTATCATAAGCTTCATTTTGATCTATGAATTATTACTATATGAATTACTGTTCCTAAATTATATCCAGTTTATTGATTATTGTCTCCCACGTTCATAGCCACAACTTGTTTGATCTTCGAGTTATTAACCAATTTTATTATTGACCAAACAATTTGTCAATCACTTGTGAAGTACGTACTGATGGTCTTATCTAGAAGGAGACTGAAGACTTTGCAACCAAACCATTTAGTTTTCAGAACACAACATCTTCAACATCCTCATGTTCAGCTACAAATATTCTGTATCATCTCTACATAGTATACTTAAGTGTATAAGATTAGATAGAAGGTTATTTATTATATTAAAAAGCAAATGACTTTAAAAAGAATTTACAGATCACGAAAATTATTTCAGAAATTGCGTGTCCACCCTTTTTTAAACGAACAACAGTATAGATGTGACCATCGACGTACGAAATATAAACGCACAAATTAATGATTTCGCAGATTACTTAAAATGTTAATAATATAATAGACTTGTCAGAATTGTTGAATTTCATAGTTTACACCAAGTACTGATCTTAGTTACAGGTATTTTGTTCAATTACTGATAGGGACTTTAGTTCTCAATAGTGGCGAATCACATACTCTGACTTACCACCTTCTTGTTTTCATTGGTTGTTTAGTTGTGATCAGTGCATTATGTAAACTAGGAAATTTTTAGTTTTTCCGGATTTCAAAAGGTTAAATATCTGATTCAACGAGTAGTTTGTAGAATAACCTCATTTCAAATTGATTGTAAATATCTTTTTTATGTAGAGACCGCTCCCATTGGACTCAAAAAAGTTTCAAGAAGCTCGGAAAGAGGAAAAGACATTCCATCCATTCGTCTCTTGGAAGACAATTCCAGAATCTGGACGTGTAGCTTCCCGAATGAACAAAAGCTAAAAACCACTGTATGCGGATTGATCGACGATAATGACGATTTCGCTTATACTAAAAATCATAAATATCTGAGTGTTTCGAAACACGTTCGACACTGTTTTGAATAAGATTCCTCCCCATTAGTCTTCAGCCTTCTAACTTGTGACTTGGAAGGTTCAAGTGTTTGAGTGCTCAAGTTGTATGCAGCATAGCAAGAAAACAAGTTCTAGATATAACATTTCAACAGTAGTATGATAGTGATTACTACTCAGCAATTAATTATCTCAACTATTGAAGTTCTATAGGAAAAATATTATGGTCAACATAGATTAAGGTGTTAATGCATCTGAATGAAACAAGAGTTCAAATCATGCGGTCAGCGTAGGTTTCCTCCATATTTTAGATACACCTTGACAAACTGACCCGCTTACCGCAAAATTCAGATTCTAAACGCATTATTAGTTACCTCCAATCACCGTACTTCCATTTATATCAGAATCGTGACATAAGCAAATTCATACTATTTTGTTAAACAAACTGGAAACATTTACTTTTTAAAAATTAATCATTCTCTCAGGAATGAATGCGTGACACTATGGATAATCTACACCTACATTAATTTGTTAAATCAGCTGCTTCGAAAGTTTTTTTTTTCAACCTTCTGTAGTGCAATCTGTTATATGTGTCTTTTTTTAAAAAAAAAAAAAAATTTGAGAAAATTATGGTTCGATCATTTTAATCGAACTCCCTAATTTGCATCGAACTCATTCAATGTCAGTTTCATTTTAACAAAACATTCCAAAACATGTACAATATAAGACATAGAATTTCAGTAGTTTCAAAGCACTGAATAATATTTAGATTGTTAATTCATAGAATAATGTTAAGAAGGAAAGTGAATCAATTCCATCTACGTCTAAAGTTAGTAATTATAAAATAATTGCTACGACGATTATAAATATAGATAGATAATGGCCAAGCAGTGAAATACAGGAGACATGTTTCGTCCTACTTGGGACTAGTCAGTTGGGTGTACCTACATCTCAGAGTTGATGTTTGCTCTAGGACACGAACCCTGTACCTTTCGTTTCGAACGCCATCGAGTTATGCACTCAGTTACTGAGTCGTGATAGTCACCTGCTTGTTCTTATAATGCCTGTGAATTAAGGCTATATCGAGGCAATATGCACAGTATGTACATATGCCAATAAGAAACTGATCAATTGCACTCCTAGACATCAATGGGAAGATTCGAACAAACAATACCAAATGAATTAAACTTAATCATAGTATTAGAAATCGAAAATTCCATGTATTCTGTTCATGGGTTACAGTAAAATTATTACGAATTTGATATTCAAGTAATTAGGAGTAGATGATCGATTTTATTTCATCACTCTTAATTATACAACAATATATAATCAGTTGTATGTAGCTCTTATACTTAGTCACTCACTTCACTTCATTTCAATTTAGGAGAAATATCGAAGTTCACTATAAACTGAATTTTTGTTTAGTTAGGTAATATAAGAAGATTAAACTAAAGAAAGAAAGTTTAGTGAGTGGTTAATTTGTATCTTGTGTAATCAAATATAATTCCAATGTTATTTCTGAAAGTGAAGATATTTATTTGACTTATTACTGAGCTTTTATTTCAAATCGTCAATAAACTATTGAACACATGATAATATTGTATGAGTGAATGTTCTAAGACACTTAAGGACTCCATGCAAAAGCAAACCTACAAATAAGTTAGCACTATACCTTCAAATGAGGTTTGCAAAATCAACTACATTAAATTCGGAATTAGAATTAAAGAAAATATGTCTTTGGCATAGGTAATAATGAACAAGTTAATATTTACTAAGATCGGACATACAATAATGAAATCACTAAACTGCTTCACGTGGCAAGCCCTAACTTGGAATCCTGAAGGGAAGCGGAAAAGAGGAAGGTCAAAGAATACATTACATCGTGAAATAGAAGCAGATATGAAAAGGATGAATATTTACTGGAAAGAAATGGAAAGGATTACCCAGGACAAGGTTGTATGGAGAATACTGGTTTTCCGCCTATGCTTCTCCACGAGGAGTCACAGGCGTAAGTAAATTATCATACGAAAGTTGGTAATATAAATATAAAATCATGAGTTTTCACCATTAAAGCCTTACAACATTTGGATCTGAATATTTAGAAATAATAAATAGTACTATTTAAATCGTCCAGTAGTTGATAATCTGAACTGAATTTTGACCAATCTTAATTAACATATAAGCATCCTGCACGTGTTAATTCAACATAACTATTATGTAACAAGTTTTTATAGAATACGTAGAATATGGCTAGCAGTATAACACAAGAGGCATTTTCAGTCCTATTTGAAACTGGTTAGTTTATATTTATTTAAATTCTCAGTGTTGATGTTTACACCAGAACTTGAACATAGTTGTAGTAAACAGTAGTTTACTACAATCGCTTCATGTATTATCTATTGAGCTGATAGATAGCCACTGCCTTGTTCAATGGGTATGATATTTATGTCGTTTTTATTTGGATCCAGTAGATCGGGCGAAGACTTATTAGGAAATGAAGAAAATGACACTATTCTGGAGTCGCGAAATTAACATAAAAGCCGAGGGTTTGTACATTTCACAAATAGGTTATAATTATGACAAATGAGCCTCCAAGATTCCACTCCTGGCCTCAATCCGCTGATTCAGTGATAATTAATAAGATTTTAAGAACAATAGATGATAATAAATCAGTCAGCTTTGAATAGAACCATTCTATCGGTCGTAAAAGCTAATAAGTTAACAAATGATGCTCATAATAAACAAAGTTGAATTGTATCGGCTTTTCGGGAATCTAATATTTATTGAGGAAGTTTCTCATTATATTTTTTTAAATACGGATATGAGGTTTATAATTCTGTTGAATAGTGAAACAAATGTTGGTGGTTTGAATTAGTAAAAATATTCACTGTTATCTATAAAACTGAATTATGATATCACCGGCATTCTAGTTACCAGAACAATGGAAACAACAATACAAAGGAAAAATAAATACTAAAGTGATTACTTACATTATAAGCAAATATGGATTGTGATTAGAAGTGAAATCCAAGATGCGCGTTTCGTTGTTTTTGGGACTCGTCAGTTGGACGTACCTGCATCCCAGAGTTGATGTCCAGTCCGGGACTCGAAACGTGAGTACTGGATTTCATTGCTAGCCACCATCACCTCTGCTTATAATGTTTGTGAACTAAGGTAATATCGAGGCAATCTGTACAGGATACACATATACCAATAAGAGAATGATCGATTGCAGTTCTAAGCATGAATGGGAAGATTTTAGTAAATAATACCAAGTGAATTTCGTTTTCGCCCTAATATCTTCCGTTATATCAGCGCTCAACTAGTGTAAAACTATTCCTTCAAAAATTTAAACAAAGTTAGTTCAACATCTATATCTAACATCCTTGTAAAAATAAATAAATGGCTAGATAACTTAAAGGATTCCTGTGTTTGCACAAAAAAAGCTCTAAGCCTATCCCTTTGTATGTTTTTTTTCCAACATTACATGATGATATTGACTAAGATGATAATAGAAGCAACCAATTTAAAAAAAATTCACATCAATATTATTCATTCGATGAGTATTTACATCGGTAACTATGGAAATATCCCTTACATGCATTTAAAATACTATTATTGAAAGATACGAACAAAATGACAAATATCTCTAGCATTTGTTTTAATTGTCCAGTTTCAAGGTTATTTTATTGGAACAAAAAATAGTTTTTTCTTTTAAACAAAGGGGTTACTATTTCGTGTATATAGTTATATAGTTCCAAATTGCATATCTACTGTTTAGATTGAGCAATTTTGATAATCTCTGTGATAAATAAGTTTTAGAAGGAAGGGGGATAAACAAAACGAAAAAGCAAAAACATTACAGATAAAAATTCAAGATATCATGAATCGAAAAAGAGAAAAAAAACAAACAACCCAGAATAAAGGAATAAACTGAATATTGTTACTAGTAGGCATCTATATACTGTGGTACTTTCTATAAGTAGAGCAATTCAGTATATATACATAATGAATTATATTCTCATTATGATTGTTTACAATTAATGATGTATTTTAACCCTAATACAATAATGTTTTGTTTTTTGTTTTGATCATCAATAAAGTAATTTATATTTTTTTACATGATGGGAAATTTCGAAAGTTTTGTTGAATTTAATGGTTTATAATATTGTGGTGTTGGTTACTTATATCCACATAAGTAGTATATTATGATGGTCGGGCATTGAATGTATTTCAGTAGAGGATTGATAAGGATAGAATGGAAACAAAGCGCAATTGGTATGAAAATGAATGGACAATGATAATCTGAAACGATAGACTGATATTTGTAGAAGGAACAGGCAAGATTGAGATAACTGATTGATAGTTTTGTAAATTAACAATTTATTATATAGTTCTCAGACTTTAGTGGAATATTCTGTAATAGTGTGCCGAAATATATTCGATTGTCCCCACTCGTGTTCCTGTTCATTACTATATAAACTAATGGTTATTCAGAAAGAAAACATTGAAAATCAATGTTTGATAATAAATGAGGTTGATGATGTACACTTGTGAGGTGTTCCATAGTACGATAAAAAAACATTTCATTAGTGCTTCTAAGTTTTTGTTGATTGTCAAGCTAACTTCAATCCATGATGTAACTATGAAGTCAATATTCATATATATTTTTATCAATGAAAAACTATATAGAAATCCATTAATCAGTCATATGGGAAATAGATGTTAGATAAAATGTTTGCTATTATTATTGGTGTGATAAATAAAATACAGTTTAGTTTTAACAAATTTTATTGGCATATGTACATACTGTACGTATTGCCTCGATATAGTCTCAATTAATTTCAGTCCTGAACATCAGTGGGATGATTCAAACAAATAATACTAAGTGAATAAGTGGATAACGAGATGGCTTTTAAAGCAAACGGTACTGGCTTCGAGTCCCAAAGTGAACATCAACTCAGAGATGCATGTACATCTATCTAACGAGTCCCAAATAGGACGAAACAAGACTCCTGGATTCCACTCGTAGCCACTATCCATCTTTGCTTATAAAACTAAAATGGTTGTTAAATTTGTTGACCGAACTATGAAAATTAGTTCATTGTAAAACAATTTGTTTTTCATCATGGATTCAATTCACTTGATGAATTAGTTGTAATACTGGAATTGCTATACAGCTGTTTTGTTCAATCTGACTTTATTAAACTAAACAACAGTACATGTTTTCATCTAAGAGCAACTATTAATATTAGTGACTTAAAAACTAAATTTATTATTATGAGCTTTATTCAATGATATATATTTGGTACAATACAGAATTCTCAGCACTATTTATTTTAACAAGTTTACGTTTCTTGGGTGATCGCCATTTAGAAGTTAGCAGTCCAGTCAATCAACATCTGAATAATGTACATCCTTTTCGCTGCATGTTGCGAGCAGCCATGATATCTGTAATCGGGCTCCTTTCTAACCTTTACAGCGAAAGATTGTAAACTTTTCACAAACGCACCTGAATAGGTTATGAGTCTGATAAGCATAATAATGTGTCGAAACAAACGAAAACAGATAACTTATTGAAATATATAGATGAAAGAAACAGGTAGCCCAGATTTTCAAGCAGGCTTCCAATTGGATCCTTGAGGCACTCATACTAAACTAATAATAATATATTTCTGACATTCTTTGTCTGATATGTCTTATATTACTGAACTGATGATAAAATTTGGGCAACTAATAGGATAATTTACAATTAACATTAAAGATATTCGGATTATATTCAAACTCGTCTATTCGACGGACTGTTTCCTCATGAGTTTTTTATGTTTTATCTAATATGACGTGGATTTTTTATCAATCCTAAATTAGACATTGCCACCGTTGGATGCCGCCTCAGTGGTCTATCGGTTAAGTGCTCGCATGCGAGACCGATAAGTCCTGGGTTCGAATCTCGTGGGGCGGGATCGTGGATGCGCACAGCTGGGGAGTCCCATAATGGGACGAAACAGCCGTCCAGTGCTTCCAGGTTTTCCATAGTGGTCTAGATTCGATTGACTCATGATTTAAACTATATAAAACATTACTAAAATCTCCACAAAACCCCCTTCTAAAAACAAAAAATAGCTGTGTCATAGCTTGCTGGTATTCAGTTTATGGTAAAAAAGAAGAAAAAAAATTAAGACGTTTTTGCATGAAACTTGAAAGATCTATACACATTTAATAAAGTAAATTTGCTACTCGAATTTCACAGATTTTTCAAAACCTTGTGGTTTGCGAGTTTTTAATAATTCATCTTTTTTATTCAACAAAACTGTCATTGTGTAGTGTATGCTACTTATGCCGACAAATATAAGTAGTATGTAATAACGAGTGAAAGTGGAATGCTTCACATCATAACTTTGAAATGAAAAGAACAGAAAGCAAATCGAGGATCAATCGAAATACTAATAGAAATAGAGGAATAATGAATCATATGAAAGACAATACAAAGAAGATTTGCAATTGCGGTATTTGTTGTATGGTTTAGAAATTTTACTAAGCTACAGTGTGATTGTTCATAAAAAATTGATCTTCCCCACCTGAGTTCTCGATTACTTCAGTTGTACCTATTCCATTTCATATAATAAAAACATTAAGTTCACTTGGTAATGTTTTTTTGAATCTTCCCATTGATGTTTAGAACTACAATTGATCAGTCTCTTATTGGCATATGTGCATACTGTACGTATTGCCTCAATATAGCCTTAATTCACAAGCATTATAAGCACAAGCAAGTGGCTATCAGGACTCAGTAGCTAAGTATATGACGTGATGGCGTTTTAAGCGAACGGTACTGAATTCGAGTGCCAGAGTAGACATCAAATCTGAGATGCAAGTACATCCAGCTGACGAGTCCCAAATAGGACGAAACGCGCTTCCTGTATTCCACTGCTATTCACTATCCATCTTTGCTTATCATTAAAAGACTGTTTTAAAAGTGTGTACCTAATTTTCTGTAACCATTTCGCTAATTCATTTATATCATCTCAGTCATGTACGTGAGCATTCATAATATACAATTCTTATTTCACTTCAAAATAATGTATCTTTCTTTGAATGGGTCTTTATGAAAGACTTTAAAGCTAATTTATCTTTTACAACACCTTTAATTTACATCATAAGAAAGAAAATGATTATGATCTAATCTTGAAATTAAATGATTTCTGTGTTGATAAGCTTTCAGTCACGTATTCATTTTATCTCTATAACTTCTATATTTTCCAAATACAATGAGAAAATATTGTATCAATCTACGTGATTTAACGGTTAAGTATAAACCTCATATTGAACGCCTAATCAATGTATTGTACTACTGAAGCACAATCGGTACGAAAATGCGTGAACAATGAAATCAGAGACAATAGACTGATATTTGTAGAAGGAACAGTAAAGATTGAGACAATGGATTGTTATTTTACAAATGAACTGTTCACTGTATAGTTATCAGAATTTGGTGAGATACTCGGTAATGTTGTGCTTAAATATATTCGATTGTCCCTACTCGTGTTCTTGTTCACTACAGTACTACTAAGAAATATATTTATGTACAGGCAGTAAATACTGACTTCATTTGGCTTTTATAATTTTTGAAAAAACCGGGATGATATCTTAATATTGACGAGATAATTTACAATGACGTCTTTGTTGAGACAGGACAATTGTTGAATAAATTGTGGCGTTCAATGTTTAGATGTCTGATAACTGTTACCTTACTTAATCAACGTTGTTCATATTGACCTTATGTTTTGTTAAAATATACATTAATGAAAGAAAAACCGTTATTCAGATTTACCAGTTATTTGTAACAGGATATTTCACTCATTCTTGTCCAACTAATTACTGTAAACTTCTCTGTTCGTTTGGAATTGGAAATAAAACATTTCTTTTGGCTTAAATAATAACATGTATGACCATTTAGATTTTATTTCGGTATCGATAGTAAATCAGTAGAGATCTCATAAACAAATTGGGCGTAAAAATTTAATTATAAACAGAGAGGAATAGTGGCTAGCAGTGGAATGAAGGACGTCTGTTTCATCCTATTTGGGATTTGTCAGACGGATGTACCTGCATCTCAGAGTTGATACTCGAACCCAGTACCGTTTGCTTCAAACGCCATCACGTGATCAATTCAGCTGCTGAGTCCTAATAGCCACTAGTTTGTGCAATGGGTTCGAGTCCCAAAGTGAACATCACCTCTAAGATAGAGGTACATCCATCTGACGAGTCCCAAATCAGATGAAACGCGCGTCCTGGATTCCACTGCTAGACACTATACATCTTTGCTTACAATGCTTATGAACTAAGGCTATATCGAGGCAATACGTACATGATACACATATTCCAATAAGCGATTGATCAATCGCAGTCCTAAACATCTATGGGAAGATTTAACCAAATAATACCAAGTGAATTTCATAGTTTTTTATATATTTTGTACAATTTCCAGAGAAGTTTTTTTAATAATATTCTATCATGAACAGAATGTCATTGTCGGAAAATTTTAGATTCATTTGGTAACCAAAATTAAACAACTAGAAGTCAATCGATTTTGTCTTTTGTTTCCTAACTTTTGTATAAAGTCCAATTATAGTCGGTGAAATAGGTGATTAACAATTTTTTTTAAAAAAGTAACCACTTGTCATGTTATACCTGATATTGTAGAAAGTATATCTTTTCTATAGTATCCCCTGTGATACCATCTCCCTTCAGATAATAACATATAAGCATGATAAACTCAGGACAAAAACGTAGACAGTTTTAATTCATTCTATTTTTAAGCATAACTTTTTGTCTAAACTGACAATCTGCTAAGATATTAGGCAATATATAACTATCATACAATGATTGGTAGTTTCATGGTTAATAGATATTATCTCAATGATTTACCCCTTAGCAACAAACAGAAATAGTACAAATATACCGACTGATAAAAATTAACTCATAGTTATCCAATAATTTTTTTGTAAACTCCTTTGACAGTATTATTACATAACAATAGTTTTAATTGTAAAAGCTCCTACAGTAAGAAAAAAAGACGTAACCCTTTTCATATATAACCAAACATCAACTAATCCCCAATCATTTGGTTTATTAAACAAATGAAAAGATGAATCAAATTTTTTTGTTGAATTTTTCAAATTTTTTTTCAATTTTTCTTCCAAACAAAAATGTTTAGTTGACCATTTTTAAAATGTTTCTTTTTTTTTGGGGGGGGGGAGGGTATGACAGAAATTTACACAGATTCATTAGTTATGGTTACAGATTATTTCATATTTGATTTCACTTTGAATTAAACTAAGCGCAAACAAATAATATTTGCTTATTGATTCGTATACAACTCTGTATAGTTAGAATAGTGAATGCATGAATGAAACAAACTTGTCATTATTGTGTATAGATTTATAGACTTATAGACTTTAGTTAAATGTAATCTATAATGTTAGATAGACACTATTAAGATAGGTAAATAGCTGCTACCAAATGCCCTGATACGGCCGAGAGTGGGGAGAGTTCGCTCTCCCTCTCCAAATGCTCTCACATGGCCAGATGCATACGATGCCTCTGCCAGGGAAGTTCTTCTCACTGCCTTCTCGTGACATCACTGTTGTTTACGAAGTTGAGATGATGAAAAGCAAATATTCAGCGCTTTGACCAGGTTGGTGGACGCGGAAAGTACACCTAGAGGAGTTGGAAAACCCTGATTCCAAACCAATGGTGCACATAGCCTCTAGTATCTTGAGGGAACAAATGGTGTATGAACTGATTGTTGGTCACCGGCTACCATGGGACTGCATCAACTTACGATGCTTTGGACGTTCCATGAACCTATAAAAATTATTGCTCTAGTTGTTAAAAAGGGCATCGGCCTTGTGACTTCCGAAAAATCTCGGCTTTCAAAATGAGGCGACATGATTCTTCTTTGAAATCCCAAGGAAGAGTCTAAATTGTTTGAATTATTTTTTCTTGTTTTTTAGCGAGTTAGTTTTTTGCGAGGTGGGATCACCAACCCCATGCCAACCCTTCTCCTTGATCCGGGCTCGGGACCGGCAGTAGCCCCCGGAGGAGCTACAGGTGGGAGAGAACAAACCAGATTCGAGTGGAGGAAGAAATGAAGAAGAACTTCTGGAAGTCGATAGGACACACATTGAGGAAATCACCAACCTGCGTCACAGAGCAAGCCCTTACATGAAATCCTGAAGGTCAAAGGAAAAGAGGAAGACCAAAGAACATATCACGCCGAGTAATGGAAACAGACATGAGAAGAATGATTAAAAGTTTGATAGAACTAGAAAGGAAGGCAGAGGATAGAGTGGGTTGGAGAATGCTGGTTGGCGGCTTATGCTCCATTGGGAGTAACAGGCGTAAGTAAGTAAATAATGAATAGATTGTCTGGACTAGTCATATACAAAAACTAAAATTTGTTAGTTATTTACAAGGAAAGAAAAAAAAACAAGGAAAACTGTATTTTCAGGTTCAATAAACTTGTATACAAGCGTGACTAAATTTTCTCTTTTCATAACTAATTTTTTTTCTCTCTGTAATAGACAATGTAAAATTGTTCATTCAATTGAAAAGAGAAATACAATAATAAAGCATTGATGCAAAAAAATAACTGTAAATCGATTATGTTTGTTATGATTAGTTATTACATTGGGTGATTCGATAATTAACAGGTATAAGGCTTACAGTTACTAAGTTTATGTTTCAACTTTAAGGGGTGTTTTTGTTTAGCGGAAACAGGAATTTGTTTGGTTGGTTGGTTGTTATTGAATTTTCACTTACTACAATGCATTTCATGTGTCAGCCAACCTTTGTAACAATATATGTTTTTGATTTTAGGTAGCTAGGAGCAATAAAAGGGACAGTTTACTTCGAACATGTTTCGGATGAATTATCACTCTACTCCCCACTGTATGTTAGGAATCTTGGGGGGAATAATACTTACAGTAGGATTTTAACAGTTTTAATCATGGGTTTGAACTGAGCTAATTGGAACATAACTGACTAAGTGTAGGGCCGTTTATAATTGAGTTAGGATGCAGCTTGACGATTTAGACTTCGCAGATGATCTGGCTCTTATATCACACACGCATCAACAAATGCAGGAGAAGACGACCAGTGTAGCAGCAGCCTCAGCAGCAGTAGGTCTAACTATAAACAAAGGGAAAATCAAGATTCTCCGATACAATACAGCATGCACCAATCGAATTACACTTGACGGAGAAGCTTTGGAAGATGTGAAAACCTTTACATATCTGGACAGCATCATCGATGAACATGGTTGATCAGGTGCAGATGTGAAGACGCGGATTGGCAAAGCAAGAACAGCAGATCTACAACTGAAGAACATCTGGAACTCAAAACAACTTCCAATCAACACCAAAGTCGGAATTTTCGATAAAAATGTCAAGACAGTTCTACTTTACGGGGCGAAAACTTGAAGAACTACGAAAGCCATCATCCAGAAGATACAGGTGTTTATTAACAGTTGCCTACGCAAGATACTTCGGATCCGTTGACCAGACACTATCAGCAACATTCTAATGTGGGAGACAACAAACGAGATTCCAACGGAGGAAGAAATCAAGAAGAAGCGCTGGAAGTGGATAGGACACACATTGAGGAAATCACCCAACTACGTCACAAGACAAGCCCTCACATGGAATCCTGAAGGCCAAAGGGGAGGAAGAAGACCAAGGATCACATTACGCCGAGAAATAAAGACATAAATGAAAAGAATGAACAAGGATTGAGTAGAACTATAAAGAAAGGTGCAAGACAGAGTGGTTTGTAGAATGCTGGTCAGCGGCCTATGCTCGATTGGGAGTAACAAGCGTAAATAAGTAAGTAAATTTTTTAATACGTATGACTTTGAATTAACAAGAATACAACACAACAGGTATTTATTTTTAAATATTTAACAACCTAAATTCTCATGATTTTACAGAGTTATATTTTGGTTTTTGGCCTATTTCCAATGGACCATATACAAGATGATAAGAGTTATCGCTTCTCCCTATTTATTTATTATATGACTGAAATGAATTTATCCGTAGGCTATTTGTTTTTTCACGATAAATTTATTACTCACAATTGATAGTAATATTGAAAAATTGTCTCTGAATTCTCTATAAAATGTAAGTTGTTTTTGAGATGGATGAAATTCTATCTTTTCATATTTAAAGTCTTAATACACAAAGCGTAGGCATCATCCTATAATTAGGTAAGCTTCTTATAGTTCTGCCGCTCAAGACTTCAGTGGTAGACTTCAGTATTGTAATAAACACCATGTTGATTCTTTACTACAAACCATGAGTTTTCATCTTTTGGTTAGACAGCATCGGGAAATCAACATTATGAACACTTTATACAAAGAATGTAAGTTTGATGATGGGCTAGATATAACATAAGGTTTATGGATGAGGTGTCATTATTATGCAATACAAAATAGGATATTTAGAATAGATAGTAATATTAGGCATGCAACAAGGTAACTTAACCAATAAATGACTGAACAAATTCCTGTTGTTTTGACAAGATTAGACGAAGGCGACTGGTTATTCTATTTTATCATACTTAATTGATGATGGTCATGTAAACAAACTAAATAGTTTCTACCGATTAACGGTATTACCTTCAACGTTTTCCAATTGAGTTCAATCATCTCTACGACATATAACAGAAGCTATAAAGATCCCAAACTTACAATCAAGATGTGTGTGTTTTCAGGAAATTAATAACAAATCATTTTCTATTTTTGGTCAAATAAAGCCCAAAAAAATAGTCTGTTTAATGATCACTACCTTCCATATGCATTGTTCATTTATTAATCACCATCTACTTTCGTATACATTCCTCATTACCTAATTAGCTGAATATATTATATGACGCAATGATTTCTACTTTAATGTCTACTTTACCAGATATTGATTATTTTAACTTAATGCTTTCCCATAACAACCTAAACTGATTTCTTTATCTGTGTTTGGATTCAAATTGAAATGTCAATAATAATTAAGCCAATTTATTTGTAACTTCATGAGATAATAGATAAACCCTTTGAAATATCCATATAAGTATGTAATTAAATGTAGGCTTTTAACAAAAAGAATACCGTGGAATATAGTGAGATGGTTCATATTTTTAACATACATCAACAACGGTTACTTTGTGATAGCAATCTATTATATCAGGGAAATATATAAATAGAAGATGGTTGTGCAGTATCGTAGATATTAACAACATTGTATGCCGACCGGATCAGTGGTCTAGAGGTTAAGCGTACGCGCGCGAAACCGAAGGTCTTGTGTTTGAATCTCTCTTGAGAGATCGTGAATGCTCAATACTGAGGGGTCTCATAGTAGGACTAAACGGCCGTCCAGTGATTCTGGGTTTTCAATAATGGTATTACATTGATTGATTCATGAGCTTAATCAAAACTGGACAATCTCCACAACCCTGTACTGATATATATATATATATATATATAAGTCAAATAAATGGTGATGAAATCAGTGATTGTTTTCAATCTATGCTAACATAACTAGGTTTCTACTTTTAGAAAGACTTGAATATTTCAAGGTATGGTTATGAAACAATGAATTAATAACAAGAATAACAGGATTGGAACTGTTTCAACAATATAGCTTCACCTTGTGTTATTCTAAAAATAAGATAATTACCCATTATTTTTGCTGATAAATGATTAAAATGCTTCAGTATATTGATTAAATACAGACAGTTTAATATTGTTTAGTTCGGATTTGAAACTCCAGATATGTACCAATTAATCTTATATATTGTAAATGATGACATTTCTTTAACTGAATACTTCACTTTGAATCACATTCCTGTTATCAGTAAGTATCATTTAAGAAACTTTACTGTTTTTTATTCAATGTTAAGATTGTAGTGAACGAAAACTGAAATTCGGTTAACTTACTTAAGTGTTGATGGAAAGTCATACAGTGGCTTTAATAAAGTGTAAAAATCATACAACAAATACATCATTTATACATTTTCTTTGTATTGTCCTTCACATACTTCATTATTCCTCTATTTCTATAAGTGTTTTGATTGCTCTCCGATTTGCTTTCTGTTCTCTTCATGTCAAAGTTGTAATGTGAGGCATTCTACTTCCAAATGCTATTACATACTACTTATATCTGTAAGCATAAGTAGCATATGTCATACTATTAGATTACCTAATACAGATAAAAATTTAACTAACATAAACTATTGATAACTGAGCTTATTATTAAATTTAAACTTTAGGAAATGTTGAAAGTATTTTGAATTTCGATCTCATTTCGATTCTCTCATTTAGTTGATGAGTTAACGTTATGGAAACAATCAAATATTGAATGATAATTTAAGTTCAGTTTATTAGTCCTTGTGATACAACTATGTTATTCACTATCAATAATGAGTTATTTTTTATTGATTTTTGTACAACAGTAAGATATTAGATATTTAGAAGCAATCAGATGAAAGCATTGAACGCCTGATCTATATCAGTAATCCTCCATTAACTGGAATATTCTGAATGATTTGATCACATATTATAGTGGTAATATACTGTGGTGTGGGTTACTTATATCCACATAAGTAGTATGTGGTGACGGTCAGACATAGAATGTATTTTGGCAGAAGATCGATAAGGAAAGAACAGGAATGAAGCGCAATCGGTATGAAACAATGTAATCAGAGATGATGGACTGATATTTGAAGAAGGAACAGTCAAGATTGAGATAATTGGTTGTTATTTTGCAAATTAACTGTTTTCTGTATGGTTAATAGATTTTAGTGAGATAGTCTGTAATAATAATAATGATATATAAACTGTTCCTGCTTCGGTCTGGGCACCCGGGTAGTATCATAGCCCTCACACATTTAAAATGAAATGACATTTTTTGTGTGGAGCATATATATCTGGTGCCCCTTTGTACCGATATTTATGTGTTCAAATGAAATAAATAAAAAATAAATATCAGAAGGGGTTTTGTGGATATTATAGTAATTTCAATAGTTGAGATCATAAGTCAATTGATGCTGGACCACACGCGCGCCAGACTGATAGGTCCTAGGTTTGAAGCTCGCGAGGTGGGATCATGGATGAGCATTGCTGAGGAGTCCTATAATAGAACGGAACGGTCATCCAGTGCTTCTAGGTTTTCCAGGATGGTCTAGCTTCAATTGATTCATGATCCCAACTATTGAAAATACTATAATATCCACAAAACCCTTCCTAATATTACTAAATAAATAAACGAACTGTTGAAACTTTCGGTAAATGTTCAAGCTTATGGTATTTTAATCTAACATAACATGTTACCTAATCAAATTCTCTAATTATATATTCTATCAGTTACCTTTTTGATTTCATTTCCAACAACATGTTACCCTATATACTCAATAGTTCCTTAGTAGTATGATTAATAAATATGGTAACAACAAAAACAACAAAAAAGTCTCCCCTTTTTAAAATAGGCTACATTAAAAAGAAGTTTACTTAAACTCTAATCATAATAATTTAATTGATATGCATGAATAATTTTTAATTAAGGCTACCAAAATGATAATCATGACGATAATGAACATTTGTAAACATGAATGAAAGTAGAAAAAGAAAGAAAAAAGACAAACAAACAATTCACTTAGTATTGTTTATTTGAATCTTCCCATTGATGTTTAGGACTGCTACTGGTCAGTCTCTTATTAGCCATATGTACATCCTGTGTGTATTGCTTCGATATAGCCTTAGTTCACAAGCATTTTAAGCAAAGATGAATAGTGGCTAGCAGTGGAATCCATCATTGCTTACAAACAAACAATTGCTTTTTTCAGTTTGTCAATACTGATAGTCAACATTCATGTATATTTGAAAGATTTAATTTACCAAATAAGAAAAAAAGATACTTAGGTTTTCTTCTTTATTCCATTGTCCAATACTTTAAAGGCTTTTTAATATAACCAGATATAAAACAGAATGATAGGTAGGAAGTGAGTGAATAAGGGTTAGTCTTCTCCTTGTTGTTGTTGTTGTTGATGATGATGATGATGGAAATCATATGTATTGTTATCTATTTTAGAAGTAAACTAATCATTTTCACATTATAGAACTCGTTATACTTGAATGATTGGAAACAAAGTGTTTTTCACTATTAATAGTTAATTTTAAATGGATTCACTTTAGAATTTGTAATGGTCAAATGAATCTGTAAAAGTTGGATATGTTTAAATTTATTATTGCTGAAACCAACTGATTAGTGATTACAGATATTCTTGGTTTTTACAACGATCTTACTCATATTGTTTGAATTGATTAAGTTAAGACGGTGGTTGAAGGTGATCAACAGGGTTTCCTGTTGACCACCTCCAGCCACCATCTTATCTCAACATAGTGCACGCAGTGTCGAGCCACCTAGACTAGTGACCACATTCGATCAGCACTAAGAAGGACTTGACATGCATGATATTGATCACTACCCAGTGATCAACCAATTGTGAATTGATTAAGTGTTTTGTTGTGAGATTTATATATAATTTTAAATCTGTCAAATCATTTATCGTTTGTTTCTAAATGGTCTTCTAGGAATTCTATTACAAATTTGCAAACATAAGACCTTCAATTTACGTTTCAATGGTCTAAATCTATCATACTCTACTCAATAACTGAAAGTCAGTTATACTCAACCTTACGTGATATCATTAATCCACACTGATGCTTGGCATTAAACAAAAAACGTCAACAGTTGTTCAGTTTTGCTGTATTCCTTTCTGGTGACAGAAAAACTCTCAGTTACTCTTTGGTGAAATAATTAAATGAGCAACAATAAAAGTTTTATATCCTACTTAGAGAAGACATATACTTTTGTCGTTTAATATAACAAAGTAGGTCTTAGGTAGATTTTTCGTAGACACAAGAGAAACAAACAACTGATGTGATTTCTTACTTCAAGAAAGAAAATGAGTATCAGTGGTCATTGATTACTCAGCTTTGTACAGGTTATTATTGATCTATCTCAATACAGACTTAATGTAATGAGTTTTTTGAAAGTTAAATTACTTGAAAGTAAAGGATCCATTTGAAAACATATACTTATTGATGTTAGTATAAAAATTACAACTGGAATGAATAAAATGAACATACATAGATCTGGTTTCTAAGACGAAATCAGAGATTCATTGAGGTATTCATCATAATTTGTAGATTAATGTTTGGTGGTACAAGGTATTCAACAGGAATCTCTGATCGTACTTTCCATGCTAATTGGTACTTGTCACTAAGATTAGACTGGAAATACTTATGCTACCCTTATGATTCGAACTCCAGTCATCCAATTTCACAGTCCAAAAGTTTACCACTAAGCTATTCGGTTATCGACAGAACTCAATAAATAGTGATTATTGTCATGCTTTTTCTGTTCTTTGGTATAATGTATGTAATGGTTAACAATAAAATGTTGAATATTAGATGCAGTTTCGCTAAAGATCTTGTTTCATAACATAGAAAATTCATCACAGGATATTCATCTATATATTTAATTTAATGTCAGTCATTAAATACCGGTGAAAACCTTTCGAGTAAGTTGTATCAGAATGAATAATAGCATATGGTTAATTCAAACCATTTAATTATAAATTAACTGTCGTGGATGCGCACTGCTGAGGAGTCCCACAATAGGACGAAACAGCCGTCCAGTGCTTTCAGGTTTTCCCTGGTGGTCTAGCTTCAATTGACTCACGCTTTCAACTATGAATATAAATTAACTATTGATTAACCAATACTCTGTTACATAAATGATTCCTTTATGTTTATCAATGACTAGTATTAAAAAGTAGAGTATAATGTTTGGTTCATTTACTACTTGTGAGTAGAGTATACAAATTTTCAGATTATAAATCATACTTTAGACCATTTTACCAGCCTTTTGTTAAAGTTGAATAGGGAGTAGGATTGAAATCGAAATGAACATCGATACAGATTCAAGTACATACAACGAAGTAGTCGGAAATAGGATGAAAACTAGTGATAATGTAGCAATATCATGCTAAATCACACAAGATGCATGAATGTCAATAAAGACTGAAAAGATGCAGCTCTTAACAACGGAGACAACAACTGAAACATACAAACCTTTACCAGTAATATTCTTGTCATTGTCTCATGCAATGATGTGTAATAATAAATATAATTTTGTTATATCCCAATGAATAGAAAACTTATATTTCTGATGTTTCGTGACCTAATGTTAGTCACTTCTCCAGAGTAAATAAATAGCTTATTTACTCATTGAGATATAACAAATGTATATTTATTATTAACTCTCTACCTAATGCCCAATTTATTTGAAATTATCAAGTTCAACCTTGTCGTTGATACCAATGATGTGTAATATTCTAAAACAAAGTTAGACTTATATTATGTCATGAATGAACATATTTTTATCTATACTTATAACTTCGCTTGGAGCATCTCTTGGGCTTCTGCCGGTCCCAAGCCTTAATAATGGAGTAGATTTTAGGATGGGGTTAGCGACCTCATCCCGTGGAAACTCAACTCTCTAGAAAAACACTTACCAGAAAAACTAATTCAAAACTCAATCTTTACTTTTATAAGACAATATATTGGTGATAGATATCATAGGGATACATATGAAATTAGAATTTTTCGTTACGTAATTTGTTTCATCATTAGAAATGAGACAAAATTGTAAACTAAGTAATGACAAGAAAAGATTTAATTTTATCATCCAAATGAATGTAATAAGATGAAACCTTATTGGAAAGAGATTAGATTTATCTATTTCAGTTAAATGGAACTATAGTTAAGTAATGTATCTTTTCAAGTTATAAAACTTGAAAAGACTCTAGTTAATCCCATTATAGTTTAATATGTTAAGTTTTAAATAATCTTAGAAATGTCATTAACATATTAAACAACATTATTATTATTTAGAAAAAGTAGCTAGGATAGGAATTCAGGCTGAAGAGTTTCATCTCTTTAAATAATCGATAATAAGTCAAGTGTTCTTATTATTTAACATTTATTTTGAAATTAAAAATTGAATTGAATGGTTATTGGTACAAATATTTATGTGATATACATTAAGGTTAATGAATGAGTGGTGACTTTATGTAATGCATGGATCTAGCCAGTGGTTAAGGTTAGAATATGAGAAGAAATGAAATTTTCGTTTCAGAGAAATATCAAATGAATTCTAGATAACTTAATTAAGGGTATGTAGATTCCAGTTAATTAATTTTTCATTCATAATCTAACATGACTTTTAAATTAATAATTGAAGTATACAATACTAGATGATTTATATTATCGAATTGTGTTATGTCTCGATAACAATAGTGAATAGTGACTTTAGGACCCGTTTATGGACCAATACTATGTGTATATTTTTATTGTATAGTTGTTAACTAACTAAACTATTCATATTCGCGTCCCTCTTATTATAAGCTTTATTTTGACCTATAGACTATTATTATACGATTTAACATTCTCGAGTTATCTCTAGTCTATTAATTACTGCCTCCCACTTTCACAGCCACATTTGGCTGAATCTTGTACAAATGTTATTTTCTATTTTATGATACAATGTATTCAGCCTGTTTGGTATATAAACACAGTATGTTTGATATATAGTGATTCATACCTTAGAGTCTGAGATTGGTGTTCTGGACTTAACTGATTGGGCTAGGCAGAAAGCAGGACCGACAAGTACTCTAGACTGCTCGTACGGTTTCCGTGTATCACTGGTCTGATTGATAAATCACTGTTCTCTAATAGGCGGGTACAAGATAATAACAATTGCCGGACAAAAGTTATAATGCGAATAGACTTGTAAAATACTTTTAAGATATACAATTTATGTTCGTAAAACGTTCTAATGTGTACGGTATCTTGAATCTATGTATGTATTACATATTCACTTAAACATATATTATCGTGATGGATATTTTGGAGTTTTTATATATTCATTAAGATTGCAACAGACATCTAAATAGTAATAATAAAGACAATAATATTTAAGCATATAATCTTCGAAGTCCTTTATACGTTCAGTCAGCACTGAAATCGAACCATATGTTAACGTACTGAACATTTTTTTACATGACAAAAACTAATACAGAGTAAAACAGTATTATGATGAAGTATTAAATTCACTTGATATTGTCAACTTGAATCTTCCCATTAGTGCTTACAAATGAAATTGATCAGTATCTTATTAGCAAATGTGCATTCTGTGCAGATTACCTCATTAATGCCTTGATTCACAGGTTTTCTAAGTAAAGATGGATAATGGTAAGTAATGGAATCCACGACGTGTGTTTCGTCCTACTTGGGACTCGTCAGACGGATGTACCTGCATCCTGGAGTTGATGTTCACTCCTGATAGCCATTTGCTTGTGCAATGGGGTGAAGTTTAAATTTAGTTAGTATTGTTTACTTGAATCTTCCCATTGATGTTTAGAACTTCAATTGATCAGTCTCTTATTGGTATATATGCATATTGTGTGTATCGCCTCGAGAATGCTTTAATTCATAAACGTTATAGACAAAAATGGTTTGAAAAACATACTATGTGCATCATTCATGATGACTACCCTGTCATGTTAACAACTTAAAGTATAATTGTCATTATTTATCTAAAAGAAAATCTATTATTTCGACAGTTGAGAGTTTTGTAAATCATTGTTGAAACATACTTTGATGTCAGTACAAAATGTTTCAATCAAGTTGACGATCTTTACAAAAAATTTTGTTAGGTAAAGTATGAATCCTAAAAATGATTAATCTACTTTTCTTTTTATAATGAACTGAATGTCTCAGTATTTATGTTTTGGTAATCCCCTTAAAATGTAAATTTTTATACCCTCATTATTATATATGTGGGATGAATACGTTAGTCGTTTAGTTTACTTGAGTAATGGTGACTATTTGTAACTGAGGTGGAAATTTTCGTTAACGTTACATTCTCTAAGTTAGATAGTTTGATTATCAATTATTTTTTATTGGTTTGGTCTTTGAAATCAGGACTTAGTTCGAGCAGATATGAGTTCATTCCGGTTATCTTCGTAGGTTTTAATAGATATAATTTGCAATATAGACTTCAGTGGTTAAAAAAACATTCCATGACTCTGCATTCTCTAAGCTGAATGATTTAATTGTAATGCTTTTCTTGTGGTTCCAGATGATATTAAAAGTGTCTGCTCCAGGAAGAAGTATACTTTAGAAAAATTATTTCACAAACGCTAATTTACTTATTTTAAACGAACGTCGTTTTTTATCAGAAGGGGTTTTGTGGAGATTTTAGTGATTTTATAGAGTTGTGATCATGAGTCGATAGAAGCTAGACCACTATGGAAAACCTGGAAACACTAGACAGCCGTTTCGTCCCATTATGGGACTCCTCAGTAGTGCGCGTCCATGATCCCGCCTCACGAGATTCGAACCCAGGACTTATCGGTCTCGCATGCGAGCACTTAACCGATAGACCACTGAGGCGGCATCCAACGGTGGCAATGTCTAATTTAGGATTGATAAGAAATCCACGTTTGATTAGATAAAGCATAACAAAAAGTAATGAGGAAACAGTCTGCCGAGTAAACTAGTATGAATATAATATGAATATCTTGGATATTAATTGTGAATTATATCATTAATTATCTAACTGTATCATCAATTCAGTAATATAAGACATATCAGACAAAAAATGTCAGAAATATATTCTTATTTTGAAACATCCTAATTGCCGAAAAAAACCTTTTAAACGAATTCAAGTGAAATTGTCTTATATAGTTAGAAAACAGTTGAAAAATAAACTTTTCATTATATAGAGTATCACATTCTGGAGCTCGAGTTTTTTGAACAACTTTTCTAGTGACTGGCTCCATGAGGTATTTCCTGGAGTTCTAGTGAGAAGCCGTAACCAGTGGAGTTCAACCAGGTCTGTTGGGAGATATCAACTCACTGATGACATTGGTGAGTAGTTGCTCGATTTCGTGGATTGGTTGAAGTTAGACATTAACACCGTCGGATGCCGGCTCAGAGGAATGTCGTTTTTACTAGTTATCACGTCTAACTTTTGTAATCCTTATATTCGACTGACGCCTTACTATGTGATTGGCTAACTTATCTATTATAAACTGTCACACTGAAATATTTATATTAATATACTTCGGCAAATGTAAATAGACATTAGATCAGTAAATTATCAAGTCATTGAACCAAAGAATAAAGAAACCCATAAAGACATCAAAACCATGTGGAGATAGCTAGTCAAAAACAAGGTAATAAGAATAGATTCATTGGAGTATAAACATTCATAACAGCTTCTAGAAAGGATAATAAAAGATATTTTCAATTATACTATCCAGTTTAGATAATATTAGCATTCATTAAATTTCAAAATATTTCTTCAAAATGATTTGAATCAATAATAGATTTATAAGAAGAGGGTTTTATGGAGATTTTAGTAATTTTATATAGTTGAAATCATGATTCATGAGTCGTGGACTGGTTTAAATTAGACAATAACACCGTTGGATGCCGGCTCAATGGTCTATCGGTTAAATTCTCAGGCACGAGACTGGTGGGTCCTGGGTTCGAATCACATGTGGCGGAATCGTGGATGCACACTGCTGAGGAATCCCACAATATGAGAAATTGGTCGTCCAGTGCTTCCGAGTTTTCCATGGTGGTCCAGCTTCAATTAACTCATGATCTCAACTATATAAAATAATAGATTTAAGAAAAGTTACCTATAATGTCAAGGTTAACTTAATTGTTACTTCTCAAAAAACACTAATTAGTTACTATTCATTATAATAAAAAGTACATATATTATAACTTACCTATGAATTGTTGTTTTTGTCCCTTTCTTTCTTTTTGTTTGTTTTGATTCTTCACTAATATGTTATTCTTATAAAAGCACAAAAGAACCAAAATATAAACTGACTACTTAATAAGTTATATAAGTAAATACTCTTTGTTTTTGAATAATTTTCTTTCCTTTCTTTTTCTTTCTCAAATATATTTAATTATTCCTACAACTTATAATATCCATAGTGAATCGGAAACATCATTCAACATTGAATATGAAGTAATACATTGTAGTTTTGTTCATCAACGAAATGATACATATTCAATATTCAATACATATTTATTAAGTAGTATGTTGTTGTACCTGTTTTACAATGCTTAATGGTAGATTGATTCAACCAAAGTTACGGGTATTAAGGATACAAATTCAATTATATATGATATAGAAGGACGATGGACAGAATAGTATCCCATTTATGTTCATCAATGAAATGATACATATTCAATATTCAATACATATTTATTAAGTAGTATGTTGTTGTACCTGTTTAACAATGATCAATGATAGATTAATTCAAACAAAGTTACAGGTATTAAATATATATAGAAGGAAGATGGACAGAATAGTATCCCATTTATGTATCCACATATTATATCTATGTTAATCTATTTGATACGTATCTATGTTTGCATGAAAATTTTTAATATAAAGTGAATATATCATGATTTTTGTATGAACGTAATATATATTAGTAGTTATAATAATAATAAGTAGTATTAACAATGAAAAAATAAATGCTCGTTTTTAGTTCACTTTAGTTCACATCCACTCATTATCCAATTCTCACTATTCCCAAATGTAAACACATACAACAAAGACATATAAATACATACACACACATAGACAGAGAGAGGGATAAACACATACGTGAAGGTAATAAATGCACCAGTTATATTATTATTATTATTATTGTTAGTAGTAGTAGTAGTATTAGTATTCTGTGGACAGAAATTTACGCAGATCCCTCAAACTAGATAACTTTATAAAAAAAAACAACACGAAAAACCCCATAAAATAATCACTATCACTATTAAATGTAAACACAATAGTTGAATTTATTCTATAAAACAACATTTAAGTTTTTCATTTCCATGTAAAATACATAAATATACCGCCCCCCCTCCAATATGCACAAAAAAAATGTAAGTATGTAATTTGAGTAGTATCCAAAGTGACAATGATTTAAAATGGTTATTTATAAAAGGGTATAGAAAATAAATTATAATTTATGATTATTATTCACTTAGTATTGTTTGTTTGAATCTTCCCATTGATGTTTAGGACAGCAACTGGTCATTCATTAATTGGCATATGTGCATACTGTGTGTATTCCCTCGATATAGCCTTATTTCACAAGCATTGTAAGCGAAGATGGATAGTGGCTGGTAGTGGAATCGGGGAAGATTCAAACAAACAATACTAAGTGAATTTGAACTTCACCCCATTGCACAAACAAGTGGCTATCAGGACTCAGTAGCTGAGTGAATAACGTGGCATTTGAAGCGAAAAATACTAGGTTAGAGTGCCAGAGTGAACATCAACTCTGAGATGCAGGTACATCCAGCTGACTAGTCCCAAATAGAACGAAACGCGTGTCCTGGATTCCATTTCAAGTCACTATCCATCTTTGCTTACTATGATTATTATTGTCATTGAATATTATGTTGATTTATTTTTATTAAAGATTAGAGGAGACAAAATGATAATAATAATATATTTACATTAATAATCTATCATCTATAAACATTCTAATTGGTTCGAATGATTTTCACATGACTTTACCTATCATATTGTTCAGATGTATGACGATAGTGGTTTCATGTAAAGAAATAGGACAGTAAATACATAGGTACATACATACATACATACATACATACATA
>NC_031498.1:27095632-27116193 GCF_000237925.1 Schistosoma mansoni | reverse complement strand
CATACATACATACATACATACATACATACAGGTATACCTTACAACGTACTTCGACCACTACCACTACTACGGTAGTGAACGAGAACACGAGTGGGACAATCAAGTGCATTTTAGCACATTACAGAATATCTCATTAAAATATGAAAACCATATAGTGAATAGTTAATTTGCAAAATAACAATCAGTTGTCTCAATTTGACTGTTTCTTCTTCAAATATCCGTCCATAGTCTCCGATTATAATTGTTCATGCATTTTTGTACCCATTGCGTGCCGTTCACGTTCTCTCCTTATCGATCTTCTACTGAAATACATTCAATGCCCGACCAGCATCACATACTACTTATGTGGATATCAGTAACCCACACCACACTACTACGACTACTGCGACTATTGTTAACAGAAATTTAAATGATATTCATTTTAGATTAAAAGTGAAATTTATTATCATTTTATATGATGGTCATTAAAATTGTTTTTTATTTATTTATCTAGCTGTTTTCGCTCTAAACATTATTGGTTTCATGTGTCTGTATACAGAATTTTAGAGATGAGTCTTCCTCTTGTCTGATAAACAACTAAATGGTTTTAATAGTAGTATGGACAGAGAAAATCATACGTCAATAATCAGATTATTAATTGCTTTATTCAAAATGATATATATATATATATAGCAAGGTAAGTAATTCTCATGTCAAAACAGTTCTTTTGTATGAGGCGGAGACGTGGAAAACTACGAAGGCAATCATCCGGAAGATACAAGTGTTTATTAACAGTTGTCTGCGCTAAATACTTCTGATCTGTTTGCAAGAACTTATCAGCAACAACCTACTATGGGAGAAAACAAACCAGATTCCGGCGGAGGAAGAAATCAAGAAGAAGCACTGCAAGTGGATGGGACACACATTGAGGAAATCATATAACTGCGTCTCAGGGCAAGCCCTCACTTGAAATCCTGAAGGTCAAAGGAGAATAGGAAAGCCGAAGAACATATTACGCCGAGAAATGGAGACAAACATGGCGGCCTATGCTTCATTGGGAGTAACAGGCGTAAGTTAGTAAGTACGTAAGTAAGTAAGTAATTCTCAGTATACATTGTTAGGTATTTCAATAATGTTCTCTTAAATGATTTACAATGTGAACAATAGGTTAATACGATCAAAAATGTATTTGCAACAGTATTTAAATATTGTTGTTGCTTCAGCTGAAGGTACATTTTGTGTAGTTCTGTTCTGAAAATTTGCTGTTTACATAATACGGGACCATGATAGGATTATTCAGTATGTTACTAATGTACTAGACTCTTCATTTGGAAACAAACAAGTTGGAGTTGTCGATTAGGTGAGCTCTTTTATCTTCAAATTTTGTAAAAGATCGAATGTTTGGGGTTTGATTCCCGGATGTGACTTTATGAGTGTACACTGCTGAAAATTTCTATACCAGGACTGAACGACCGTTCAATGACCTTAGATTTTCCTTAGTTGTCTTACTGACAATTATAAACATTTATAAAATGTTCTTTGTATAGTTAAAGTTAGGATATATTTTTAGATCTTTATTGTCAAACTGCACAGTTGGGGCTGGGAAATGTTTATTGAACCATAAAGTTTTTACCATTATTGCCATTAGGTATTACTGTATTTTTTTAAATATGAATATGGTTGTACGCAGAGAATCAGAAACAAGAAAATAAGAGTTCATATTTACTTTTGCTAATGCTGGTTATTACTTTTATTCAAAATTGGGAAACATGTAACCCTTGTAGTGAGACTATAATTTGTATACGAACTTTGAGTGACATTAAATTTAGCTTGAGAATGTCCACCTACTTACTTACTTACTTACTTACGCCTGTTATTCCCCAATGGAGCATATAGCGGTCAACCTACTAACTAGGACTACATGAAGGTTATAAACCACTGCGATGAATTAGAAATATGATTAATAATTGGCGGTTAGGTCTCAGACGTAGATCTAGGGTTTTTATCACGAAGTGACATCAGTTAAAATGCCTAAACACTATTCAACCAAATGGATGAATGAATTTCACACCAAAATTCGACATCTGTTATCCTCAATCTGATTGGTTCATCCATAAATTATTGTCTCATCACCATTGTTTTTAAATTAATCATAAGTAGGGTTAAATGTACTGTTATAATATATTAAAAAAATGTAAATACCAGCCAATAGTACGTTTTCGGTATATATAAATAACTAAATTTTGTTGTGCTTTCGAAGGTCATTAAGTCTGGAATTTACATTTCATCATTAAGTAAGTGATTTGCTTCAATACAAACTGAAATTTACGCAAACCTATCATTGAATATTGTACAAATCACTGTCTGATATTTTCTTCAATTATTGGCAATTCAACATATAAAATAGAAAGCCATTAGCATTAAACCAAATGTAAAGAACATTGAAGAAAAACAAAACAAAGAGAAGCTTTTTGTATTTATCTTTAATGTACAGTATCCATAAATAATTGACTTGTACTTTGTCACAATGTTGTATTATACTGGCTTCATTTCGTCATTTGTCTGATTTCATTAATTGTTACATTAATAAAACAAAGAGAAAAAAGGGCATTCAAAAGAAATTCATTTTGAAGGAATGATGTGTTTACTAAAGGAATAAGAATGGAAAATGCTATTCCAGTACGTATAACATGTATTACATAATATATAGATGAATATACGTATGACATTAGAACATGGACCACTATACTTTAACTTATTGATTATATAATGTAAAATGAATAGCTAGTCAATTTGGGGGGGTATGTATTCAAAATCTGTGATTTTGGAATTTATGATTTAAGCAATATTATATTGTAGTTGCTATGACTTTTTGAAATCAGCATACCAATATAGAAGAATATAATGTAATACTTACGGATTATTAGGACAAAAGAAGAAAGAATACGAAAGTGTAGATATTTCAGGTTTTTAGAAAATAGTGAAAAAAACTTCAATGGAGATCATTTGCTGGGTAAAATAATCTACTTAAAAAGTCTAGGTAACCAAAGTGACGATGAGGAACTTTATTGATTTATTGTTGTTACTCATTATACAAAAATATTCTTAGCACATGATTTAATCGAAATCTGAGTAGGCGGTTAAAGGTATTCATCAAGAAACCCTGGTCGGTATAGGTGCTAGTTGACACTTATCAGGAAATTTTGTCTGTTCTCTTCCATAGTAGCTTGTTGCTGATAGTGTCTGATCAACTGTTAATAAACACTTGTATCATCTGGATGATGTTTATAGTAGTTCTCCAAGTTTCCTCCCCATATAGTAGAACTGTCTTGATATTTGCATTGAAAATTCTGATCTTGATGTATAGTTGAAATCATGAGTTAATTAAAGCTAGACCGCCATGGAAAATATGGAAGCACTGGACGGCCGTTTCGTCCTATTGTGGGACTCCTCAGCAGTGCGCATCCACGATAGGACGAAACGGCCATCCAGTGCTTCCAGGTTTTCCATGGTGATCTAGCTTCAATTAACTCATGATTTCAACTATATATAAAAATTACATTGTAGTAAGCAAATACTCAGGGAGGGGGAGAAACAATTTATTACTTAATGCAGAATTAAAAAGTGTCTTCATAAAATATAAAAACCATACATTAAATACTTCATTCGCACGTCTTCATCGTTCCTTCATTCCAGTTGTTATTACAATTACTCTCTGTTTACATACCTGTTCTCTTCAATTCTATTGCTAGACATTCTATTTGTGCTACATATCACTAGTATCTGTCATCATAAATAGAATGCACTACATAATGAGTTATATAAACTCTCAATTTATTACAGGCTTAAACAGTAAAAGCAAAGATGATTTAACAATAAACATGGAAATAGTGTTAAGAATGAAATCGAACTTTATCATCTACCTTCATATTTATAAGATTTATGCGTAATTCAGCAAGTTCCTTTTGTGACAAAGAACATTTCATCTATCTATCTATTTCAATGAAGTTAATACAAATTATTTACGGTATACTTATCAAGGTTGCTTACTCTCACCCCTTCTCATCATCCACAAGATACAAATGTTTATTAACACTTTTCTACCCAAAATACTTCGGATCCGTTGGCCAGACACTATCACCAACAACATTCTGTGGTAGACAACAAACCAGATTCGTGCGGAGGAAGAAATGAGGAAGAAACACTGCAAGTGGATAGGACACGCATTGAGGAAACCACCAAACTGCGTCACAAGACAAACCCTCATATGGAATCCTGAAGGCCAAAGGAGAAGAGGAATAGCAAAGAACACATTACGCCGAGAAATGGAGATAAACATGAGAAGAATGAACAAGAATTGAATGGAACTAGAAGGGGCGTCCCATGACAGAGTTGGTTGGGGAGTACTGGTTGGCGGACTATGCTCTATTGAGATTAGTAGGCGTAAGTAAGTAACTAAGCATCATGTCTATCCCAAAAATTCAATAATTATCGAAATATAAACTAGAAAACATGACATAATAGGTTTTTCATTTTCTTGTTTTAAATTAATTACATCTTTTTTCTGTTTAGGGAAAATTTGAAAATGGTGAGAAAAATCTCTCAACATATACATATACATACATATATATTATTCATATGATATATGCTGAAATTTTTGTCACGAAAATGTATTATGATTGAAAAATGAGTTTACCAATAAATACTTGAACATTGTTTTTCAATACTAATATGTATTATATGGTAGCATTATTTCGTTTTTATCTACTTTATTATACTTACTTACGTACGCTTGTTACCCCTCATGGAGGAACATAGGCCGCACACCAGCACACTCCATTCAACCCTGTCCTGGTCAATCTTTTCCAGTTCTTTCAGGTTAACAGTCATCCTTTTTTCATATCTATTTCTATTTCGCGGTGTAATGTGTTCTTTAGCTCTCCTCTTTTCCGCTCCTCTTCACCATTCCAAGTTAGGGATTACCTCGTGATGCAGTTTCGTGATTTCCTTAATGGATGTCCTATCCACTTCCAACGGCTTTTCCTAATTTCCTCTTCAGCTGGGAGCTGGTTTGTCTTCTCCCATAAAACGCTGTTGCTGATAGTATCCGACCAGTGAATGTTGAGTATTTTGCGTAAACAACTGTTTATAAATACATGTACCTTCTTGACGATGGATGTAGTAGTTCTCCACGTTTCAGCTCCATACAGTAGGACTGTGTTGACGTTCTTATTGGAGATTCTCACTTTGAAGTTAGTTGAGAGTTGTTTTAAGTTCCATATGCTCTTTAATTGTAGAAATACTTTCCTTGCTTTGCCAATCCTCGCCTTTACATCTGTATCCGATCCTCCTTGTTCATCAATGATGCTTCCCAAATACATCAAATTTTCCACCTCTTCCAGAGTTTCGCCATCAGGTGTGATTGTATTAGTGTTCTCCGTGTTGTATTTGAGAAGCTTGCTTTTAATTTGTGTATGCTGTGGCCTATTGATTCAGAGACTGCCGCTACATTTGCTGTTCTTCGTCTGTATTTGTTCATATGTATGAGATAGAAGGGCTATATTCTATTATGGGCTATAAAAAAGATATCTAATGGTTTTATTATATCCTTAACTTATACGATATCGCAACATACGATTACCGATTTAGAAACTCTGACTTATAAGATCGAAATAATGACGCCTACACAAATACGAGAAGCCTAGAGTCACTATTGACCCTTTTCCCTCCTAACCCTGTCTGTTAAGTTCAGAACACTAATCTCAGCCTTCGCGATACGAATCATACATTTCAAACATACTGTGTTCATATATACAAACAAATCAGATCACACCACACCATAAAATAGGAAATAAAATTTGTACAAGATCGAGACAAAAGTAGCTGTGATTATTAGAAACTTTGACTAATAGATTGATTCTAAGTCACTGAATTTTTACTATTTGTTATTTACAACAAGAAGAACCACCTATAATGCTTACATTATATCTTACTGGATTGCTTACTGGTAAAGAAAAGAATATTTAATATTTAATTCAATATAAATCAGTAGAAATACTTCGTTAGGTGGTTTTATGTAGTAAGTTGCAAACCCTGGACCTAGGTTTCGTGTCAGTTGGAACCTTTTAGCAGAGTAACATCTGACATTGGGAAAATAGATCATGTGGGTTCAATTCCAATTAAAAACCAACTGTTTTCTCAAGACTGCAGGTGCGTCTTGTTGATTAGTGTCTAGGTCGAGCAGAATCTCCTAACTATTGCCTCTAATAACCTAATGTTCTAACAGGGTGTATAATATGTTGAATCATTTAGACAATGGACACAATGGAATCTGATGCATACGATGTGATCAATACTAAAGGACTAGACAAATATGACATTGATTACTGCCCTCATGATCAATCGACTATAAAATCCAAATTCCTCATCCTGCAATTATACTCAACAAGAGTCAAAGATATTTCTTCATTCATTCAATATTTCAATTATAACTGTGTATTATGAGAAATAAACAAACTTAAAAGAAAGGGTTCTTGTTGATAATATAGTAATTTTAATAGTTAAGATATTGAGTCAATTAAAGTTAGACCACCATGGAAGACCTAGAAGCACTGGAGGTCCTGGGTTCGAATCTCGTGAGGAGGGATCGTGGATGCACACTGTTGAGGAGTCCCACAATAGGACGAAATGGCCATCTAGCGCTTCCAGGTTTTCCATGGTGGTCTAACTTCAATTCATTCATGATCTCAACTATTAAAATCTAAAGAATATAATAAGTAATAGTATTCATAATTGTCATTATTATTTTTATGACATTATTTACCTACATGTGAATAGATTGTTGATCTATTTCACTCTCCCTCTCTCTTGTTCTCACGAAATCGATTAATTAAAAAAGATATACAACAAATTTTAAGCCATTGATATTCATTTTCACTAAAATAATTAGTTAGATAAAATCTTTTATTTAGATTGTAATAGCATTAATAGTACTATTATGAATAATAATAATAGTAGTAATAATAATTGAAAATAAGCAGTTCTAATGATACTAACATTACTAGTACTACTACCCCTCCTCCTCCTCCTCCTCCTCCTCCTACTACTACTACTACTACTACTACTACTATTACTACTACCACTAATAATAATAATAATTGGAAATAAGCAGTTCCAATGATACTAATATTACTCCAACTGCTCCTCCTCCACCCTACTCCTCCTCCTCCTCCTACTACTACTACTACTACTAATAATAATAATAATAATAATAATAATAATAGAGTAATGAAAAACTCAATTCCAATTAGATTCCCCTTAATAGTTTTTACGTATTACATTTTTCATCTCTAATTAAAATGAAATTCATAACAATCAAAAACAAAAAAAAACAAAAAAAATTTTAAAAAATTGATTTTCGATTTATTTACTCAAACTAAATGGATTTAAACCAATTAGTAGATAATTATCAACAATGAGTTCATCTTCTTTTTTTGGCTTAAGTTACATTTCATCAAGTCAGATATCAACTATACCAGTATGAGTATCATTGTAAAAAATGTGAAGGTGTATATTTGAAGAATAAGTTTAGAATTAAGGAGTCTTTTTTCTTGGAAACAATAAGTTTAAACAATTTAACTTTGATGAAGTCTTAGTGTAGTGAATGAGAACATTGAATGTATCTAGGCAAAAAAAATTTTAAAATATCGCAGTAAGATATGAGAACCATACAGTAAATAGTTAATTTACAAACTACTAATCTATAGTCTCAATCTTGACTGTTCCTTCTGAAAATATCAGTCCATCGTCTCCGATTATTATTGTTCATGTAGTTTTGTAACAATTGCATTTTGTTAACACTCTTTCGTTATCGATTTTCTACTGAAATACATTTAATGTACGACCACTGTTATATACTCTTTATGTGAATATAAGTAACCCACACCACAATAGTATGAATTCTATTCTATTAATGAATTAAAATTTACTCCAGTGGTAGACTACTGATAATAATTGTTAGAAGCAACTTTGAAACATATTGAATTCACAGTACTGATACATTACTCAGATGATGGGTAATCCAGGTATTTACAATGAAAAAGTTGATCTTTTAATAGTTAAAATCACTCAATTGACAAATTAGATTTTCTTTTATGAGTATTATCAACACATTTAATAACATGAGTAGAAAATACTGAATTTATAACTTAACATAATTTTGACTAATGTATTGCTTAATTGACGTTGAGATATATAAATCTTTCGAATATAGTTACTTAAATAATCTGCCTCGTTCAACGGAAAGTCGTGTGAATGATTTAGTAGAACTACTCAATTATAATGAGTTCACTATGATTAGCAGACTATGCAGAACAAACAAGCAAGTGACGAAGAACATTAAAGTCGACTAGCAGGAATACATGGGTGAACTAGCAACGACGGCGGAAAAAGCTGCAAGAAAAGGGAATAAGAAACAACTATATGATACAACGAAGAAATTGGCAGGGAGATTTATCAAACCAGAGAGACCAGTCAAGGACAAAGAAGGAAAGACAATCACTGAGATTCAAGAACAGAGGAAAAGATGGGCAGAATACTTCGAGGATCTGCTGAATAGGCCAGCTCCATTGAATCCACCGGACATCGAAGCAGCACACACAGACCTCCATATGGATGTCACTCCATCAACGATCGGAGAAATCAAGATGGCCGTCAGACAAATTGAGATTGGGAAAGCGGCAGGACCTGAAAATATACCAGCTGAAGCACTGCAGTCAGACATTGAAGTAACTGCAAACATGCTTCACCTTCTACTCAGGAGGATTTGGGAGGAGGGAAAAGTGCCAACGGACTTTAAAAAAGGATACTTCATCAAGATACCAAAGAAACGAGATTTGAGCAAATGTGAGAATTACAGAGGCATCAGTTTGTTGTCAGTACTAGTACGAGGAAACGTTTTCAACAGAGTGTTGCTCAACTGGATGAAAGACACAATAGACGCTTGACTTCAAGATCAACAGGTCGGATTCCGTGTTGATCGGTCGTTCAATCCACGTGATAACTTAGTTTTTACCCTTCAGCAAAGTATGTCTTACATTTTGTACCTCCTTGATACCTCCTTATAAGTAATGATACATATAGGCCAGCAGTGGAATCCAGGATGCGCGTTTCGTTCTGTTTGGGACTCGTCAGATGAATGTACCTGCACCTCAGAGTTGATGTTCACTCTGTGACTCTAACCCAGTGCCGTTTGCTTTAGGGGCTATCGAGTTATCCACTCAGCGACTGAGTCCTGATAGCCACTTGCTTGTGTAATGGGGTGACTTTTATGAATTAAGGCTATATCAAGACAATACGAACACCATACACAAAAACCAATAAGAGACTGATCAATTACAGTCCTAAACATCAATGGTAAGATCCAACCAAACAATGCCAAATGAATTTATACTACCCATTTGATTCAAATTATGCATCACACAACTTAACAGTTTAAAGCATAGTCATCAGTCTAATTCCATTATTCAACTAATCTACAACAAGAAGTCATGAGACAGTTTGTACAAATACCATGAATAACTAATCAAGAAGCATAGATTCACATTGGTAAAAAAGATACTTTCACTTCTTTAAAAGTGACTAAATAATACAGGAAATGATGATCTTACAATAACAAACTACTTAATAACACATCTTAGTTTTTATATAACGAATAAATTACACTGTATATAATTATAGACATTACATATTATGCATGTTCAGTGATGTTTTACTTTTTTTCCATCTTCTCTTCATTTTCCTCTATCTTAGTCTTTGAATAATCCATTTAAATCTTTCCTTTTTGCATTCTTATTTCACTGATCTAATTTCATTGTGAACTAATGTAAACGTGTAGACGTTTTATTTTTTTTTTTAATATTTTTTTCACTACTCATTATTGTCTTGTTTAAGTAGCATGTATTGTTTCTTCGTGTATAAGTATATGTATATACATATACATATATATATATATATATATATATATATATATATATATCAATGAATGTGTGTAAAATTGATATTGTCTATATTCTCATGAGAGTTTACTTCAATTTCACTTAGTTAATCTACTTGTTTCAACGATTCTGTTTGGTCGTTCTCTTGTGTTCATTCGTAAATTTACTATCTTTTGTCGCTGTTGGTGATATACATATATATATATATATATATATATATATATATATTAGTTAATGCGTTGATGCATTTACTTATCGTGTTCTTCATGTTAAACTTACTTCAATCTCATCATCATCACCATTATCATCATCATCCGTTTGTGTGATGATCATATCACTTCACAGAAAAAAAAAACCTACTTGGACATAATTTCAAGGAAAGTGAGATAAGAAGACAAACAAAAAAAAAGATGAAAGTTGGCAAATTTTTTTTCTGTTTTAGACAGTCATGTTTCATGTTTTCCTGTTCTATTTTTGTTGTTGTTGTTGTTGCTGCGTTTTTCTCTCTTCTCTGTGTAAATGAATCTTTTAATCTACTTTTTTTATGATGCATCCTTTTCTATCTCATCAAGATTTTTCAACATGAGTGGGTAAGTATATTGGATATAGAACCTTCTTTAAAAAAGTATAGAAATTGAGATGAGACTCAAAGCTAGCTAGTGCATCATGCATCAATAATCAAATTATAACTGTCAGTTCTATGTAGTATTCGTTATGATTGTTCAATGTCCGTCTTTTTTTTATGAAGTCGACATATATAAAGATCGGTTCTTTTTGCTGACTTAAGATACATCATATATGTTGTCTTCAGCCATTCTAGTTGTTTACTAATGAATTTTTATTGAGAGTAGTTGGGTATTGGACACCTGTCAACTTATATCAATTCCTTCTCCAGTTAATAAAGAATACACACTTCTAAAGTACAATGTAGTGAATAGCAAACATGGCCAATAAAGAATCGAAGAAGATGAAAGAAATTCAGAGAAGAACAATCGTGTTTCGGGTGATGAGATTGAAAGTTTCAAATATGAAAAGATCGTTGAGTAACCATTCGGAGGTAAGCGAAGAATACAAAGATAAAAATCATTTATGATAAAAAGTGGTAAGATTGTTTATTGTCTTTGAATACATAGTTCAGACTGAAATCAGTGAAAGCCTCATCAATATAAAAGTTTTTGATTTGACCTATCTTTTTCCTGCTCTTTCAACCGTGTATAGGATGTCGATAAATGGTTTGATAGAACAATTTGACTGGAGTTTATGAGAGATTGATTATTTTAAATTCTCCACTTAACAGTTACATAGAATCATGTTTTTTTAGATGAGTTTAGCTTCTTGTCAGGCAGCAAATGTAGCTGCAGCCTCCGCATCGATAGGCCTCAACATACACAAAGGAAAAAGCGAAATTCTCAAATACAACATGAAGAACACCAACCCAATCACACTTGGTGGAGAAAATCTGGAAGAGGTGGAAACATTCACATACCTGGGGAGCATCGTTGATAAAGAAAGAGGATCTGATGCAGATGTAAATGCGAGGATTGGCAAAGCAATGACAGCATTCTTACAATTGAAGAACATATGTAACTCTAAACAACTCTCAACTAACTTCAAAGTGAGAATCTTTAATACGAACGTTAAGACAGTTAGTTCTACTGTACAGAGCTGAAACGTGGAGAACTACTACATCCATCGTCAAGGAGGTACAAATATTTATAAACAGTTGTCTACGCAAAATACTCAACATTCATTGGCCGGATACAATCAGCAACAACATTTTATGGGATAGGCCAAACCAGGTTCCAACTGAAGAGGAAATTAGGAAAAGCCGTTGGAAGTGGATAGGACATCCACTAAGGAAATCACGAAACTGCATCACAAGGCAATCCCTAACTTAGAATCCGGAAGGGAAGCGGAAAAGAGAACGGCCAAAGAACACATTACGCCTGGAGATAGAAGTACATATGAAAAAAGGATGAATGTTAACTGGAAAGAACTGGGAATGATTGCTCAGGAGAGGGTTAGATGTAGAATTGTGGTGGGTGGCCTATACTTCTCAACGAGGGGTAACAGGCGTAAGTAAGTAAGTAAGTTAGCTTCTTATCGAAACGAATTCGTTTGCATTTGATAATCTAGAGAATTGACTATTTTCTCTAGACAGTTATTCACTATCATATAGGAAATTATTTTTCAAACTCATTTCATTCACATACAATTGAAAATGACATCAAATAACGAGAACATCTTATTAGAAGTACAGAACCACACACACACACACAAAAAGCACAATTGAAAATCAACTAATTAAATAGAAAAATAAACACTTAGTTGGGACTCTTGACAACATTTCGAAATTTGAAAAACTGCTAATAATAATAATAATAGTAATGATGAACGGAAATTGTTCCCAATTGAAAACAGGTTAATAAAAAAGTTGTGTTTCTTGCGTGGTTATTTTCTAAAAGTGACGAGGTTGCCTTTATTTTTTTATTTTTTTAACACTTGTGGTTAATCGTTTATTTATTTATTCAATTAGTTAGTTGGTTGGTTAGTTACTCTCATAAAAATGTTCTTTCTTTTTTTATTTTGAAAATTCCGCTTGTTCATTTTTTTTAAAAATCACAACAATAAAATGATCTTAAATGAACATTGAATGGTGCGTGTGTGTGTGTGCATGTATGTATGTATGTAAATAACAACATACAGAACAAAAAAAACAAACATACATTAAACACAATACAATTTTATTAAAGGATAAAAGACTAATTTTTTTTTATTTTTTTCAAAATTGATAGAAAAATAAAACTTTTTTTTTCTTTTTCTTTTTTTTGGTTAAAAATGATTAAAACTACTTTTTTTATTTATTATTTTTGAATAATAAAATGGTTAAGAAGTTTCTTTACAATGATAATGAATAAAGTTGAAAAAAAAAATTTGAAAAATGCCCGCCAATTCAGAAAGTATTTTCATAGTTGAAATCATGAGTCGATTGAAGCTGGACCACCAGGGAAAACCTGGAAGCACTGGATGGCCGTTTCGTCCTATTATGGGACTCCTCAGCAGTGCGCATCCATGATCCCGCACTCGCGAGTTTCGAATCCAGTGTTTTTTTTAAACCAAATTTGAAAATAAAATTGCTTGGTAACAGATAAATGGTTTAGTTATTGTACAATGAGAAGATATTTGAAATTAGTTCGTTGTATTACTGTTTTTTTGTTCTCTTTTTGTTAGTAAAATCAACTGTTAAATTACTAGATAGTTAAAAAGAAATCTGTTATATCCCGTCAACAATAGTGAATGGTAACTTTGGGATCCACTTATCGGACCAATATTATGCATATATTTTTTTACCATATAATCGCTTAATAACTAAACTATTCGTATTCATGTTCCTCTTATTATAAGCTTTATTTTGAACTATTAACTATTGTTATCTCTAGTCTATTAATTACTGCCTCCCACATTCACAGCCACATTTGTCTAAACCTTATACACATGTTATTTTCTTGTTTATGATACGATGTGATCAGTTTGATTGATATATAAAATGAATATTTTTGAAATAAAATGATTCAAACAGCAGAGGTTGTTCTGGACTTGACTGGCTGGGCTAGTCAGGAAGCAGGACCGGTTTCCTTGTGTCACTGTTCCAATTGATAGTTCGTTGCTCTCTCATTGGCGGTCATATCACGTCATATGTTAACAGGGCATCCACTCGGCCACAAGCTATAACAAATAACTATTCAAATTAAAGCAACTGTTTGTTGTTTTTTTCAACGTAAAGCTTTAAACGTTTATTCAAGGCTATACTCTTTGAAATGAATTCTTGAGATTTAGTGATTTATAGATTACTTCATTACTGAAAAAATGAATTAACCGACCGCTGTTTAGTTACGTTTTATTGTTGTTTTATAAATAGTAAAGTATAAAAAATTCACGATTATTAAAGATAGATATTGTTTGACAGTGAATACTTATTCAGAAACTGTTTCCTAAATGTACTTCCATCCCAATGTTGATGTTCACATTGAGATTAGAATCCAGGCACAATCACGTTAAATCCTAACACGTTATCCACTAAGTCATTTATAATTCAGTTTTGTAAATTTTAAAACAAATGATCGAATGTGTACTGAGGTGTGTGCTACTGATGTAGACAGATATAAGTAGTATGTATCATCAGTCGAAAGTGCAATACCTGGCAGCAGAAGGTTAAGAAGATCGAGGAGAAGAGAACGAGAACAAAAAATGATTGGTATGGAAACGAAGGAATAATGAAGCCTGAGACAATTGATTGACATTTTGCAAATGAAGTATTTACTGTATTGTTCTTAGATTTTACAAAGATGTTCTGTAATTTTATATCCGAGTACATTCGGTTGTCCCCATTCGCGTTCTCGTTCACTACAGTACAATTACCTAGACATTCATTATTACAATCAAACTACTAGGACCTGTTGTTAAACAACAATATTTATCGAATGTGTCAGTGTTGTTATCAAGGTTTTGCCTAGTGGTTTTGAATAAATTCAGCATTGAATAAATTGCAAATAATAGAAATGATATATTTGTAAATTTCTAATCGGTAGTAAATTGGATTTCTAATGATTCGTGATTTGGTTCATGCTAATTCATTCCTGTAAGTGAGCGAATTGTTTCAGTCCATCATAGAGATAGGTAACAACTAAGAAAACTTACAATTCGAATCATATCCGTTGAATAGGTTGATAGCTATTTGAATTAGGCAGCTTGGTAGATCATAATTGGATTCAAATATCAATGTTAATATCAACACTGAAATAGAAATACACTTAATTGACGACTCCTGTGTAGGGTAGTGCGACAATCTTCGGTTTCAATGCGAACTAAAATCTAGATAAATCAATTCATTTCAACAAATCAAAAAGCAGAAACAATACTTTGGGTTGAAATTCTTACAAAAATTTTCCTTGAATTCAGTCAACGTTTTGTAAATTAATTACATAAATTTCAACAAGTCACTATAGTCTACCCATAATTCAATACATTATTTGGCATGCATTTGTTGTTACCAGTTAATTCTGTTTTTAAACCGTACTGTTTTCTTAAATGAATCTCGAAATTATATGTGGCGATTATCATTAAGTTGAATATTGCAGAACTCAAGTGGATACGTCACATTAGTTGGTAAACATTTCTTTAATAAGCAAGATACAATCAAACTAGAATAATTAATTGTGTAATTTACATATACTCAACATTGTTCCATCTAGAATTTATGTATTACGGGATTAAATGAAGATGTAAGGAATGAACTATCAGGTAACTTATGTACTTCAAGATGAACGGTAGTTAATTCCTGCCTAGGAAACATTATATAAAATGTGCTCCTACTGAATCTTTTGAATCAAAATTAACATTAATTAGAGATTTATTATGAAATAGTATCAAAGAGAGTGATCAGAATTGCAAACGAAAATTCATTTCAATTTGAAATGCATCAGTAAGTGTATATAACTAGTTCGTTGATTGATGGCAGTCCACAGAAATCTCTATTCGAAGTAGATTCGGTGTTAGTTGAAACTCATCGATAAGGGATATTACAATTATGAGGAAACATTTTATTCATGGTAAGATTCAAGATTCATATTCCCAATGTTCCATTAATGGAAACAAATACAAAAGCAGTTTGATACGATTCTATGGATTTACTAAATCTAAAAGAAAATTGACTAAATAGGAGATAATGTTTTTCGGAAATACCACTGAAGTGAACAAGAATACAAGTAGGGACAACCGAATGTATTCGAGTATAAAATTACAGAACATTTTATTAGAGTCTGAGAGCCATATAGGAAATACTTCATATGCAAAACGTCAATCAATCGTCTCAGACTTCATTGTTCCTTCAAATCTACAGCAATCATTCTCTGTTCTCGTTTACTTCTCTTCGATCTTCTCAACATTCTACTGTCAGGCATTTCACTTTCTATTGATGATATAACTATTTATATCTATCAACATCAGTAGCACACACTACACCACCAAGTTTATCATAAATGCTTTCTTTGGTTCTTAAGCGGTTACAATAGAAAGGTCTACCAACTGAAACTGATCATTAATTTAGTCAAAATAAAGGAAATAAGAAAAAACAAATCTCAAAGCTGTGTGAAATATCTATGTATAGACAGACAAAACACTTAATTATGATATAATCTTATTGATAATAAAAGGTTGAAAGGAAAATTGGTCATTCCTTCCTCCTTGGTTTCATTCATGTTTCTTAATCATAATACTAAGTTACTAATTTTCTTCAATTTCTCAATTGAATTGTTCTTTTCTATATGGATTCGGCTTGTATTTTGACTATTAAGCTACATAAGAAGAAACCTGAATAGGTTATTGAGGGATAGAAAAATTAAAATAAAAAAGTAGAAAGATAAAGTGAGTAAGTGGATGATAAAAACGAAATTAGACTGACATTTACAGAAGCCACATTTAATACACTTTAGTGTTCTTTTCTCTCATTTTCTTTAGTTACTGAAATCATAAAATTATTGACTTTCTATGAGTTCAATTTATCTGGTAGTTAATGATTAGCCAAGATTTAAGTGATTCATTTGAATAAGTCTGTGTGTTCTATTTAATTTCTTAAAGGAAATAGAATTAAGATTTGTAAATATTCATATGACTTACAAATTTCGGAGAACAAATAGAAATTGGCAGTTAAATATTCTCATAGGTAAAATTATGAGCCAATTGAAGATAGACCATTATGGAAAACCTGGAAGCACTGCACGGCCGTTTCATCCTATTGTGGGACTCCTCAGCAGTACGCATCCTCGATCCCACCTCACGAGATTCGAACTTAACTTTTTTGTAATTAGTACTAATATTTTATTCTATGTAAATTTTGAAGAAATAAAAAGATTTCATTGAGATCATGAACCCATCAATGTTTTTAAATTACAATTGCCAGTGGTTAAGTAGTGATGTTCAGCATAAAATAATTTATGTCAAACCATGTCTGTCAGAGTTAATATGGTTTGAATTATTTTTTTCTGGTTAGCGTTTTTTTGTGAGTTAGTTTTCTACGGGATGAGGTCGCTAACACTATGCCCAAGCTTCCTCCTTTACCCGGGCTTTGGACCGGCAGTAACTGTAGAAGAGCTACAGGAGGATGTAAAGGCGAGGTCAACATTCTCACAACTGAAGAGCATATGGAACTCAAAATAACTATCAACAAATTTCAAAGTTAGAATCCTCAATAAGAACGTCAAGACAGTCCTACTATATGGAGCTGAAACCTGGAGAACAACTACAACCATTGTCAAGAAAGTACAAGTATTTATAAACAGTTGTCTACGCAAACTATTCAACATGCATTGGTCGGATACCATCAACAACACCCTACTGCCGGAGAGGACAAATCAACTTCCAGTTGAAAAGGAAACTAGGGAAAGACGTTGGAAGTGGATCGGATATACATTAAGGAAATCAATGTGTATCACAAGGCAATCCCTAACTTGGAATCCGGTAGGGAAGCGGAAAAGATGAAGCCAAATAACACATTACACTGGGAAATAGAAGCAGATATGAAAATAATGAATGTTAACTGGAAAGAACTGGAAAGTATTGCCCAGGACAGGGTTTGATGGAAAATGCTGGTGTGCGGCCTTCGCTCATCCACGAGGGGTAATAGGCGTAAGTAATTAGGTATGTTTGTCAGACTTTCATTGAAAAACTAAGGCTCTTAGAAGTCTGACTTTTACTGTTGCTAATTTAGTAATCTAATATAAAGCAAATAAAGTGGTGGTTGGAGGTAGATGACAAGAAACTCTAGACCTAGGTTTCGTGCTTTTTGGCGCTTTTTGGCAAGAGATACCTTCAATCTTGAAGAAAACAATGTCTCCTAGAAGATTCGATACCGTGTCCCCAACCACACAGTTGAAAACGTTACCATTGAGCTGTAAAGGCCGCAACTGACATCCTGTAGACATAACGCAAGAAAAAACTCAGAGAGTATAAGACTGATGGTTTCTTTTAATTACGATCATGTTTATTAAACCTATATTTTGAGAGAACTGAGATAATCTTGCATGTGCCAGCCGATATAGTGTGTCCTTTTAAAACATTTTAGGCAGTAAATATAATAATAACATAATAAAGATTACAATTCTGAAAATTAGAACACATATAAACGAACAATACTGTCTACAATTCGATCACCATCAGGCGTTTATTCTAACAAAAATGAATATTGAGTTACAAGACGTTTGTAAATAATGAGATATTAAAGAATATAAACGGGAATAGGTGAATAAACGAATATGAGATGTGAAAAAATTAATAAACTCGTTTATCATTTCATATCCAGCTAAGGCATGGACAGGAGAGTAACAGATTTCTTCTTGACACTCAAACTGTGGTTATAGGTTCGGATCCCTACAGCTCTGTAGGAGGTGGGATTGAACTCCATTGGGAAAACGAAAAAGTATACAATAGATCACCTGAAACGATTCAGTTTTATCTACCATATGTCCACTGTCAACTAGGTATGCCATTGTAGCGGCTTTGCTTCGTTAATTAATCACCTCGATAACCGTTATAATATAAATCTCAATGGCGTTTAAAGTCAGAAGGCAATGAGGAGCGGCAACTACAGTTTATTAGGGGATAGCGCAGATCACAAAGCTATGAACACATCAAGCGAATTTGAAGCAGAGAGGCGAAAGTGTGTGTGAGAGCAAACACAGAGGCAAATTTATGGTCAAATCGCATTAGGGAAAAGCAAAAGATAATCATAGGATTTGAGTGTGTATATACATGGGAAGGAGGATGAATCATCAAGTGGTATTTAACTCAATCGACATTTTAGCCAGAGTATGTCATGTGACCTAGTGATCATAACAGTAAAAAGAAATAGACGAATTTTACTATTCGAATAACATTGTCTGTTAAGTGAGTTAATAAAAAGGCTTTACTAAAATTAACGATAATCGAAATTGGTTGTAGGATAGTTGTTAGATATGATGAAGTTTTGTACCTTCTTTATCTGGCCCTTACCAATTCGAAGTAGATGTTTCAACTGGTTGTTGGTTAGTTTGCTTAACAATATGCTCATAATAGTTATCTCTTGTGGAGATAGGTAAAGTAATAACGACATGGATTGAGCTTGTATGGTATGTAATTTGACAAATGTTCACCAGTAAACTGAATTATTTATACAAGTTTCAAACACAGTCATACTTTTAGAGCATTTTGTCGGTGACACTCTTGTCAGAATGTTTAATGCGAGTAATTTGAAGTTTTAAGTGATATTTATTACCAATTCACATCAACCAAGTCACTAGGGTACTACGTCTTATGACAAATCTTAACAAAACGATCATATACTCACTTGATTTAAGAAAAGTTTACGAGGTCCTAATATTACGTTATCACTGGTGAAGTTCAATCATATTTGAAATGAAGGGATCGTCACCCATTAAATTAGATAGTCATCAGATGGCATTGCTAACTGATGGAAATTAGAAATATCAAGGGCTTGTCAGAACACCTGAAGGTTTCGAGTTTAACCTCTAGCAAAATCATGGCTTGACAATACTGCTAATTATCTCTATTGTTATAAGATTCACAAACTAATAGTCTATATAAAAGATTAAACATATATAGAGTTGTGTGAATTCTCGAAATTCCTACCCCCTCACCATATTATTTCTTTGTTCTTATTTTGTAAAATATTAAGCTAAAGTCAGCTCAACCATTAAACAGTACATTAATTCTTATTAACTTGATTTGATTAAAAAGACTTCCGTTGAATGTTGAAAGAAAAACAACAAAACCACAACTATAACCACCACCACAACAACAAACATTCCTTTGAAATAAGCATCATTTATAAAACTTATAATCGTGACTAATATTCATTGATACATTGAACAATTTTCTTTCCATCTATTTCATATAAACAAAAAAAAATTTTTTTCGCGGTTTTTTTTTGTAACTTGAAAATTGTTGTTTCTATGCTCCCAAAATATTAAATCAAAATTACATATTCATAAATAATTACCTAGTTGCATGCAGTTTATAGATTATCATAGAACTATAAATAATATCATATGTGTAATTGAACATTTTCATTAGTTTGTTTTAAAAGACATATGTTGGGATAAATAGCAAAAATAAAAGAAAAAAAGAGAGAAAAAGAGAATAAATATGAGCTAATTGTTAAGTCTAAACTAAAATGACTACTTGGTAAGCAGAGATGGATAGTGGCTAGCAGTGGAATCCAGGACGCGCAAATCATCTTATTCGGGACTCGTCAGCTGGATGTACATGCATCTCAGAGTTGAAGTTCACTCTGAGACTCGAACCCAGTACCGTTCGCTTCAAACGCCATCGCGTTATCCACTGAGCTACTGAGTCCTGATAACCACTTGTTTGTGCAATGTGGTGAAGTTTAAGTTCATTTAGTATTGTTTGTTTGAATCTTCCCATCGATGTATTAGGACTGCAATTGGTCAGTCTCTAAATCGCATATGTGCATACTGTGCGTATTGCCTCGATATAGCCTTAATTCACAATCATAGTAAGCCGAGATGGATA
>NC_031498.1:27092682-27095432 GCF_000237925.1 Schistosoma mansoni | reverse complement strand
GATTTAGAGACTGACCAATTGCAGTCCTAACACATCGATGGGAAGATTCAAACAAACAATAGTAAATGAATTTACAATGACTACTTATGATTTAGTAGTACTTTCATTTGATATCAGCAACAATTTACTGTTGGAGACAACAAACCAGATTCCAGCGGAGGAAGAAATCAGGAAGAAGCTCTAGAAGTGGATTGGGCACAGTTTGAGGAAATCACCCAATTGCGTCACAAGACAAGCCCTCACATAGAATCCTGAAGGCCAAATGAGAAGAGGAAGACCAAAGAACACATTAGGCCGAGAAACAAAGATAGACATAAGAAGAATGAACAAAAAATAGATAGAACTAGAAAAGAAGGCCCAGAACAGAGTGGGTTGGAGAATGTTGGTCGGCAGCCTATGCTCCATTGGGAGCAAGAGGCGTAAGTAAGTAAGTAAGTAAGTAACCTTCATTTCACAGACTACCATTGAATTTTATACTTACTTACTTACGCCTGTTAATCCCAATAGTGCATAGGGATAGAAAATCAACTCGCTAAAAAAACGATCACCAGAAAAAAATTATTCAAACCATTTAAACTTTGCCCTGGGAGTTGAAGGAATAATTATGACGTCTTATGATGAAAGACGAGTTTCCTCTCAGGTCATGAGGCCGATGCACCTTTTAACAACCAGAGCGACAATTTTTATAGGTATTGAATTTTATAAGAAATTATATATGATTAGGTTAACTATGATAGAAAGAATAAGAGTAAACAAATGTTCAATTGAATTGATTAGGCACTAACTACAACTGTGTTTTGTGTTGTTATTTTTCCATTGAGTGATCTAATCAGTTCATAACACATTGTTACATCAGTTTACATAGACTGAGATATCCTCGAAATATATACATACAACAGATACTGGAACTAAATACATTTAGACTAATAGGAAAAATATTTCTTATACTTAGTCATTTATTACTAATTAGCAACTACGTAATTATTAAAGTAAGGGTCGGTAAAGATTATTGATCTGGAAGTTCGAAAATGATCCAGATAAACTTTTAAGAGAAGAAAGTACTGTACATAATTTTTAATTTTGCTTACATAACACGGATTTTTATTACTTCAACTTGACACAGAATCTAACCTATTATTTTCAAATCTTCTGGAGTACACAGACATCACTAATTCATTCGGTCAAATATCATTCATTTTTATCAATATATGGACTGGTAGAGATTGTGGTATTTACACAGTTGAAATTGATACGGCGATCCAGAAAATTTCTCGCAATAAACGTGAAGGGATCGGGAAACATTAAGAAGCATTTTATCCAATGAGGGTTCACTAGAAAATTTGCCAGAAACATCATGAAAGTGAAAAGTCACATGAAGAGTTTCTGATTGACTGATTACTTCACTGCTACTATGTTTAGTAGCATTCCAGAATTTTCCGGAAAACCCAAGGACTCAGAAAATATAAGGTTTGTATAGTATTTTAAATGTATAAATGAACCTTTGGAGTAAAGTGCTTCTCACATATTTTGAGTCTTTTCTGTCGTGTTCAAATCGCTAAGTAGATTTAGTTTGGGGTTTACGAGACTATCTTAGAACCTGAGTATAGCGTTCAATTTGCAAGACTTATCAGTTCTTTCTATGATCGTATACTTATTTGAAACTAAAAGGGATGGTTGCTCAATGGTCTAGAGGTTAGGTGTTCCGTATGAGAACGAACGTTCCACGTTTGACCCCTAACTTGATCATCGAGGAGTATTTTCAAGTAATCATAAATTGAGACGAGATATGTCTTCAGTGTTTTGTGGTTTTCATTAGTTTTCTAGCAAAGATCAGTTCATAATGTAAACTAAGATATTCAACAAACTCTACAGACCTTCTAAACTAAAAAGAAGTAAATACTGATGTGAAACAACACTGGTAAATAATCATTGGACCTAAAATATTTCTTACAAGTTACAAATTACGATAGGCCGAAGTGATAGGAATATTTGATTTGATTGAACTAAGTGATCCTTGGTTGTTACATGAAATACGTTACTTCAGGGGACGTCTAATGCTTCCAGGTTTTCAATGATGGTCTAGCTTAGATTGACTAGTGAAATGAACTGTGAAAATACTAGAATCTCTAAAAACCTCCATATTGTTTTTATTTCTTCAAAAAAAACATTTATACTTACAGCTGTTAAAAACAAATTTAACACAAAATAATTTAAGTCAAAAATGAAAGTATTTTAGAATTTGAACCCAGGAAATGTTACAGTTTGGTAGAAAAGCTAAACAAAATCTTCAGTATAATTCAATTTTTGTAAATTAAGAATCAATTTATAAAATTGGATTGATCATTAAAAGCAAAGATGGACAGTGGCTAGAAGTGGAATCCAGGACGCGCGTTTCGTCTTAGTTGAGACTTGTTAGCTAGATGTACCTGCATTTCAGAGTTGATGTTCACTCTAGCACTCTAAACCAGTACCTTTCGCTTCAAACGTCATTGCGCTATCCACTTAGCTACTGAGTCCTGATAGCCACTTGTTTGTGCAATGGGGCAAAGTTTAAATTCACTTAGTAATGTTTGTTTGAATCTTCCCATTGATTTTTAGGACTGCCATTGATCGGTTTCCATTGCTAGCCACTGTCCATCTTTGCTTATAATGCTTGTGAATTAAGGCTATATTGAGGCAATACGCAGAGTATGCACATATGCCAATAAGAGACTGATCAATTGCAGTCCTAACATCAATGGGAAGATTCA